>NW_027311939.1:182500-281999 GCF_040954645.1 Diabrotica undecimpunctata | reverse complement strand
GCCTTCTTGCCACGGCCACACACGGACACACACATTCACACACACACACACGCACGCACACACGCACACACACACGCGCAAATACACTCTTCACCTCTCGACTTCTACCCATTAATGGCCTCTTACGACAGGCATGGCCTTCTTGTCTTTGCCGTATTCTAATCTCTGCGAGCCGAACGGACACACACATACATTCACACACACTCACACACACACGCACACACGCACACACACACATACACTCTTCACCTCTCGACTCCTACCCATTAGTCGCCACTTACGACAGGCAGGGCCTTCAGTAGATAGTCTATGTATATCTGGGCTCATCCCCTAATTCGCATCCCCTAAAATCGCAACCCCCGTTCGTAAGTTCCAAACGGCTTAACGTAGGATGACGTACGAGGGCTCGTTGGAAAGGGGATGAAAAATGGGGTTGAACGCAGTATGTGCCGTGCGCATCGGAGCATGCCAAAAGGTTATTACGTCATATCTTTGTTTCTATTGGTCCGATCGTGACGTACGAGGGCTCGTTGGAACGGGGAGGAGACGGGGACACAAAAAACAAAGATGGCAGCATTGCCAAATGGGCGCTAGAATGTATCTTTGTTGCTATTGGCATGATTTTGACGTATGAGGTGTCAAATGAAAGCGTAGGTGACACACAGAAGCCATGTCAACGATCAGTATGAACATTATTCTTCTTCTTCTTCTTCTTGTCCATACAGTGCCTAATAGAACGTGACATTCGAGACAGGACGTGACATTTGACGTAGAACGTGAAATGCCACGTGACATTCGACGCAGGACGTGACATTCGACGTAGAACGTGACAGTTATGTGACATTCAACGCAGGACGTGACATTCGACGCAGAACGTGAAATGTCACGTGACATTCGACGCAGAACGTGAAATGTCACGTGACATTCGACGTAGAACGTGACAGCTATGTGACATTCAACGCAGAACGTGACATCCGACGTAGAACGTGACATTCGACGCAGGACGTGACATTCGACGTAGAACGTGACAGCTATGTGACATTCAACGCAGAACGTGACATTCGACGTAGAACGTGACATTCGACGCAGGACGTGACATTCGACGCAGAACGTGAAATGTCACGCGACATTCGACGTAGAACGTGACAGTTATGTGACATTCAACGCAGGACGTGACATTCGATGCAGAACGTGAAATGTCACGTGACATTCGACGTAGAACGTGACAGTTATGTGACATTCAACGCAGGACGTGACATTCGACGCAGAACGTGGCAGTTATGTGTTAGTCAAGATGTTGCTAGACATAAAATGTGACATTCTACATAGGATATAGTTAGTAGTAGTATGAATCCCATCGAGTACATACATAGAGTAATAGAATTTCAAAGAAAACTTGATCGGTTAAAGATCGACATTAAATCATATGAGGATTTTAAACATATTACAAGACAATTAGATAACCTGCATTTTGACAACAAAACGTGGAAACCCGAAGAGTTGAATCTACAGCAGCAGCAGCAAGACACCTGGGCCTGTAGAAAACTGCCACCAGCTACATATCCATTAAGACGTATTCAACCAATACCATGTTTGTCAGCAACAACAACAACAACACCACAGGTATCAGCAGCAACAACAACAACACAACCAGCGAGTATATGAAAAGTGAAATAGATAATGTCTTTACAATGTCCTGTGTAATATTAGCATCTGTATTTATCTTAATTTTAAAAATTATTTTTGAAATTGTAAGAAGAAAATTTGAATCTTCATGTAATATAAGACTCAATCAATAAAGATGTTTTAAATAAAAAAAGCGTTTAATTTCTAATATATTTATTTATACATATACAAAAATTACAATGGTATTATGTTATTGGCAAACCAGTGACGTAGACGATCCACATTTCTTTCGGTGCATGAAAATAATCCAGCGGCATGACATGGGTTTGCAGTAGGGCCAACGTTTCCAGTAGCACGAGGCGTACCATCAAACTTGCAAACATCAATAATAATGGGAAAAACTCCAAAAACGTGACGTTTCTTATCCAAATATTCTGCTTTTTGTTCTCCTCGAACGTAGATGTAATCTGCTGCATACAACAACTTGGTTTCTAGTATTTCATTGATTTTGGACAATTCTACTTGTCCATCAGAGTATCGAATTCCAAGCAGTTTTTTCTCCACGTATGAGGCAGTCTTCTTATCCCCATTACTTAGCGCATTAAATGGTTTCTGAGGCAAAAAGATGTAATGACTTCGTTTAAAACCTATTTCAATGGTAAGTTCTTTGGGAACAAACCATCCGTCCACATCGAATCCCTGAATGTCTACGAATGCTACTCTCATGATGACTGCTCGTTCACTACTGACAGTTTATGCATCTAATTTAGACTTTTTACAATTTCGGTGAGAGGGAAGTACTCCATTACACAATCATGAATTATAATGCAATAAGCCTTGGTATTTTCGGGAAAACCATTATTCGCTTCAATATCGAGTTTTACGTCAACAGTGGATGCTTTCATGCTTTCTTCTTGTTTCGAACAATCGATGACAAACAATGCGTGATTCTTGAAAGCTGAGAAATCGAGTAGAGGTCGCTTTTGTTGGGAATGTATGTAGCTAGGATAAAATTCGGTATAGTTGAAATAGGCCTCATTGTAGTCAGTTTTGCTAAAATCCAACTGCATTCTCTCGTTTGGCCAATATTCTCCATTTAAAGATAATCTGATACTTTGAATATCGACATTGTCAAATAAGGTGGGATCAGCTGAATTCTTGTCACGTTTGTTGGTTTGAAAGAAAACAATGACATAACGGGGTCTTTCCACTGCATTGCTAGTTTTTACAGCCCAAACTTCACGTCTAGCGCCTTTGGTAAGTGCTGGTAATTCATGCAATTCCCACTTTCTAAACGGAATAACTATAGGTTGATCTTGTTGAATGGATTTCATAAGTTCCAATTTAATATCATCATTGGGAAATATGTGCTTGACTCTGAGCTCAATATTGGTAATGTTAATCTTAACAGTAGTAACTTGGCCTTGAGTTTTTTCTTTGACAATTATGCAATCGTTGTCGTTTCGAGCTCGAACTAGTCTTATTGTTTGACGGCCACACGTAATCAAAGGATAATCATTGAAAATGTTGAACACATGCTTAAGAGGCATCTGTATGTTGAATGAATGATCAGCAGCGTGTAGAATTGGATCCCTAGGGTAATTCCAACCTGCCATTGCCATATGACCGGAATCTTCTTGAGTATAACATGTCATAGCACGTACAGCGCTTACGATACCAGGATCCCGCACTGTTTCCATCTCCCTTGCGCTTTCGCTGTACGTACACGAATCGAAAAGAAAAGCACCAACATTATTTGCTAGTTTAACGTCACCAGTTCCGTTAATTGCGAGCGATCCTTTAATGCATAACAAGGTTTCGCTCATTGCAAAGAACGAGTCGACTTGATTGATGCTAAATTCCACAATGTCATTGCAATTGAATGATTTGATGAATGGTGCATATGTTCGGTATTCGGCCTTTCGAATCGACTCGTCAAACATCGGCTTACGATAAATATCAAATATTGGAGGCATTATGCTGTTTGAACGTGATCGTTTTCCATACATAGTTGTCATGTTTTCAGTTTAAAACCAAGTGATTGCAAAAATAATTTGTTTGCAAACGTAAGATGTTGCCGCTTAGATGAAGACGTAAGATGTTGCCGCTTAGACGGTTGCTCAACTAATGGTGTACTATGAGCAGTAGATTGCCTTATTAATAATCCCATTTCCCTCTTGATCTAAGTTCCAGCACCAATGTGCTCTGTTCTCCTCTAAAGTTTACAGGTCGTCCTTCTTGATCGACAGCCAACACTGTGATATTGGTAATTTCTCGTTGCGGTACAACAGGTAAATACAACAAATTGTGTGGAGTTTCGTCAATTGCGTACACAGGATTGGATTGTATGACAAATTCGTAGATCGTGTGAGCAGGTCTGTTACCATCGAAGGCTCCGGTACTAATGTTGCATTCAAAGCGTATGCTAGATACTTTAATAATCCTAACAGGTCGATCTGAAGAATGCGTCTGTCCTGGATTTAGTATTGCAGGAGAAAATCCCAATACTGTACCAAGACTGTCAGGTTGCTTAAACGAAATCTTATATTTGCTGAAAATTTGACACTGCAACGTGTTATGGTTAGGTTTTAGACTAAATATCGTTTCGGGTTTAAGCACATTATCAGCACCCAATTTCTGTTGTATGTATTCTTCAATATCGGCAATTTCATAACATCCATCGGGGATATCAAATTGTTGCAATTTGTTTTTGTCATTGTAGTAATAAAACTTGGTGTTTTCAATGTTTGGTATACTGTTGTAGGAATGGAAAAATCGAAGAGCTATCTCATAATCTTTGTTCGGATCCAACACGATCGGTGTGGGAGGTTGAAATGAGAATATGTAATTGGTGCTGTCTACTCTCAACAACTGCGACATGATGACTGACTCACGTCAATGTATTAATAGGTTATTATATTAGAAAAAAAAAAACAACAATATTTACTTTAATAGTTTTATTTGTTCCAAAGCAAGTTTACAAAAATAACATGAAGCTTGAGAATCAGGTGGGCCATCCCAGTGAGTCCTCCAATCCGGTCTGTTATAATGTACGAAGCAGGGAAGTAGTATCTTTAGGTTAAATTCTCCTCCATATTCTTTAGGCAATTTATGCCATATGTTTAACAATTCGTAAGGTCGTACAGTTTGTGTAATATAATCTAGCGGTATGTATTTTAGTTCTTCTTCACTGAATTCTGTAAAACATTTTTTGTAAAACATATGGTCCATAAGCAGTTCTGTACTTTTAGTAGGCTCCATTATATAAAAAATTTAAGCATAAATGTCCACAAATAATTTGATTGTATGTTTGATACTGATGGTTATTATAGGAAATGTTGGCACGTGCACCACCCAGATACTTAACAAGTTCTTTGGTCGGCTTCAAATTACCAAATGAATCGAAATACTCTACGTTGTTGTTGTTTATCTTTCTGTATGCTACCCAATGTGATCCGTTATGTGTGGACACATCCAAGTTTACTATTGCACATTCTCGTTGTCGAGGACCGTCTCTAGGCAGAGCGTCATTCATGAAAACACCTCGAAAATGTGGTATTTTAAGGATCTTCGCATAATGTGCAATCTCCACATCATATAGCGGACGATTGGGTAGCTTTATTGGAAGTTTTTTTTCAAATATAAGCCGAATCCACCTCTTGGTTTCTTACGTAGGTACAGGCCCGAACCGATGTGTTCCATTGCCCTGTTATGGCGAATATCCTCCTCCAATTTCTTTTGAGCATTCTTAGCGTCGACTACTGTCTTCGCCACCCCAGCTGCACCCCCCGCTAAAGCCCCCAAAGCAGAAAGGCCTGCAAATAGAGGTATGAGGGGTAGAAAACCTCCGGATTTTAGTGGTAGCACTCGTGGAACATCAACTTCTTTACGACCGCCAAATCTTTTGATTATGGATTTTGCTATTCGTACAGCCGTCAAAGCAGTATCTGTTAACGATGCTCCTCTTTTCATGGACTTTGCAATTTTTGAGACAACATCTCGATTGAAAGAGTAACGTCCCCGTCTTCCACGACGAGAGCATCCCATCCCCAACTTTCTTTTCGTTTTCATTCCGCCAGTTACAATTAAAGCAGCACTTTTTTCACCAATGCTAGCGTCTTTCGACTTGAAGCGCTCCCAAGCTCTATCTTCCAATTCTTTATCGGCCTTGTGACGTTCTTCGAGAGATGAATGCTGCGAATAAGCGATATCGTGTCGTTTGCAAGCTGCGTCTAATGGATTAATTCCTGGATCTCCACGTGCAAGACGTTTTTTTAGTTTTGTTCCAGGTCCACAATACTGATAACCAGGAATATGTAGTTCAACTGGAAGTTTATTAATTAGAGAGTTCACGAGACCTCCTCCTTCAACAACCAACATTGGACTGATGCCATGCAAGTGGTGACATCTATAATATATATATATATATATATATATATATATATATATATATATATATATATATATATATATATTACCGTACTTATGTACTACACTTGCCACATGATGAAGGTCGTTCAGCAAGAGCAGACGCTACCAATTGATAATTTGGACATTGTCCAAAAAACAACCAACAGTAAACATGGTAAATTGCTACCGAATTCATTCAGAGCGATTATTTGCGGTCCAAGTGGGTGCGGCAAAACGAATGTTATGCTATCTCTTCTATTTAATCCGAATGGCGTCAAGTTTAAAAATGTCTATGTTTATTCGAAATCCCTCTTTCAACCGAAATACCAACTACTGCAAGATGTAATAGCGCAAGTTAAAGGTGTAGGATATTACCCATTTAAAGACAACGAAGAAATTATTAGTCCCAGCGAAGCTAAACCTCACTCTGTGTTTTTATTTGACGATGTTGCATGCGATGGTCAGCAAAAGATTCGCGAGTATTATTCCATGTGCAGACATAAAGATATCGATGCCGCTTATTTATGCCAAACATATTCAAAAATACCGAAGCAGTTAATTAGAGACAACTGTAACATGATTGTACTATTCAAGCAAGATGAGATAAATTTAAAGCATGTATTTGATGAGCATGTATCACCCGATATGTCATTTGATGAATTTAAAAAAATTTGTTCTAAATGTTGGTGTGATAGGTATGGTACTCTGGTAATTATAAAAGATTTTGCTCTCAATAATGGCCGATATCGCAAAGGATTTGATAAATATATAAAATTGTAAGATAATTGTTTAGTTGTCAACACAATGTCAGATGATACGGTTGCCATTGCGCTTCGCAGGAAGAAAGTCGCCGAATTGGCTAGATCAATTCGCAAAAAATATTTGGCATTAAAATTAGGTCGAACAGAACAAGATGAGTCCCTAAATAAACTGTTTAAACCACTCTCGAAACCTCTCAAAGATATTGCACAATCATCAAAAACGTTACATCATACTATCACTAACAAGTTTGAACAAGTTAAAAAAGAAGAAATGAAAAAGGAAGAGGAGGAGGAGGAGAAGAATGGTGATGATGATGATGATGTATTTCTTGATGCACCTGATCTAGCGGTACCTAATGAAAACATTATTCAAGAACCAATCGAGATTCCGATGGATGCCACAGACGAATATATTGATCAATATCCTCCAATAAGTCACAAGTACATAAAAGAATATTTAATAAAAGACGATAAAATTGATAAAAACTATGGACCATTTTACGATTCTATTAGTGGCTGGATAATGGGAAAACGTCGAATAAACTTTGACAAACGCAATGGAGACATAATAATAATTCGAGAACGTGATTTAGAAGAACGTAGGTTAGGTGGTACGCCAGGTCTATATCAACTTTTATTTTATGCCAACCCTGACCAATATAATGATGAGGATTTACAAAAGTATAAAACACTGTTGAAAAACACAGAGATTCATCTGGATACCTTAGGACGTCTTAAAGGTTCTAGTGGAGAAAAATACCATTCTATTATTAAACCTCTATTCAAACCATCTGATGCAGCAATGAAAAAGCATGCAACTCGATCCAAAAAAGAACTCGAACACAGAACGAAAACAACAACAACAACAACACGATCATCTTCATCTACGACCAAAGGAACGGGATTGGATGACTCTCGTTTAACATACAACACTGCCCCCATGGAGTATATTTATTGGGATGATCCAAATGAGTTAGTTGAACGTCTTAAACTATTGGTGGCTTCGAAAGACGCAGGCAACACATCTCTCGACAACGAAATCGTAGCAATCATCAATGAACTAAAAGAAGCTAATATAATAGAGTAACTGGGAATGTCAGTATCATTTCCACTATGAGTGTCGACAAATTCGGTCATCACTCTCGTAAAAGTAGTAGTAATGCCCAAAAGGTGGCACGAGTTACATTTCCACATACGTCTGACGGAAATATTAATGCCGAAAATGTGAAAATTTGCAATGTCAAGGATCCATCAGACAATGACGATGCTGCAACGAAAAAATACGTTGATAAACAAATCAATGAGTTGCGTAAAACCACACTTCCACTTCTCGAGTGTGAGACCAGAATCAAAGATGACCTGAATACATTTAAAAGGGAAATGGAGGAAACTCTAGACACTGCTACAAAATTATTTGCAGATGATATACGTGATTTAGGAAAAGAACTGGATGATATACATAACACCGCACTTCCCCTTCTCGAACAAAAGTGGCAGGAAATAATGAAAAATGATTTGAATACTCTAAAAAAGGATACGGAGAACAATATAAATATGTTGAACAAACTAATCCAAAATGATTTGAATACACTGAAGAAGGATACGGAGAACAATCTAAAATCTGCTCTCGAGCAAAAGGTACAAAAAATAATCAAAGATGGTCTGAATACACTAAAAAATGATACGGACAACAGTATAAATATGTTGAAAAAAAAAAATAATCCAAGATGATTTGAATACGAAAAAGGATATAGAGGATGCTCTTGAGCAAAAGTTACAAAAAATAATCAAAGATGGTCAGAATACACTAAAAAATGATGCGAAGAACAGTATAAATATGTTGAAAAAAATAATCCAAGATGATTTGAATACACTGAAAAAGGATATGGAGAACAATCTAAAATCTGCTGCAGAAACAGTTGCAAAGCATACGATGTACGATATAAAGATGGAACAGAGGATAAAACAAGTGGAACAATCATTAAAAAGCATAGTAGATAGCGTTCATTCATGGGATATAGACAAACGTCTTAAGGTAGTGGAAGGTGCGATGAAAAAATAATGTCTAAAGAAAAGAAAGAGGTGGTGAACGAATTGCATAAACCAGCACGAAAAAACTATCCTCGTCGTCGAACAATAATCAAAGGAATCGATGACTTGTGGCAAATGGATTTGGCTGAAATGCGTCCTTATGCACATCAAAATAAAAATTACAAACTAATACTAGTGGTAATTGATTGTTTTTCAAAATTTGTGTGGACACGTCCTCTAAAAACGAAGACTGGTGAGGAAATTACTCGGGCATTTTCGGATATTCTCGCTCATACTCAACGAGTCCCAAAAAACTTACAATCTGATCAGGGAACCGAATTTTACAACAGAAAATTTCAAAATTTAATGAAAAAACATGAAATTAATCATTACAGCACCTACACGATCAAAAAAGCTGCTATTTGCGAAAGAGTTATTAGAACGTTGAAAGCAAAGTTGTACAAGTATTTCAGTTTACATGGATCGTACAAATGGTTAGATGCTCTACCCATAATCACCGAGGAATACAACAACACAAAACACAGTAAAACAGGATACAAACCGTCTAAGGTTAACAAATCCAACGAAAAAGCCATTTTAAACAAAAGTTATACTCATTTAAAGATTGCCGGTCCACGAAAGTTTAAAGTTGGCGACATTGTACGTGTATCAAAGGCAAAACATTTCTTCGAAAAGGCATACACGCCCAATTGGACTACTGAATTATTTAAAATTGTACAAGTTAAGATAACAAATCCTATAACGTATTTGCTCGAAGACATGCAAGGTGCGCCGATTAGTGGCGGTTTTTACGAAGAAGAATTGCAGAAAACATCAAACCCTGACATATACCTGGTCGAAAAAGTACTCAGACGAAAAGGCAATAAGATGTATGTGAAATGGTTAGGAATGGATAGCAAACACAACAGCTGGATAAATAAATCGAATATAGTTTGAGGATCTATATTTCGATTCGCCGCGTAGACATACACTTTTCTAAAAAAGGCTTACAATTAACCACAAGGAGTGGGGAATGACAAAAGTATAAATTTAAGACAAACTACGATGTTCAGTTTACACCCATTTCGTCAACGGTATTCGAAACAAGAAGATGATGAGCTCTCAAGATAGTGGTTATGACAGTCAGCCTGTTAATTTCGATGATGATAGCAGTGAATTTAGTATAGAATTTGACTACGATGAAGATGGTCAACCGCCTAGTCCTGGCGCCGAATTAGATCGAGTATTGGCAAAATTTGAAGCAGCAGCCACAAATGAAGTATATTGTTTATTGGAAACTACATATCCAATGAGCTCTCTCCATATAAAAATTGGTCTATCTCCAGCTCGAGATTTTTCACCATCCATCATTCTGTGTAAACATGGTAATTTTAACAGAATCAGTTTAAGCACATTCGAGTGGGAAGCCATAATTGAGTGGTTTAAAGAAAAAATGAGTGATTTTTTCCAAGCAGATCTACCGACTTATGCGGATGAGTATGATCCCATCGAATTTATGTGTGGTGATTTTTGCAAACTAAGACAATTGGTGATGGAAAATGTAAAGTTGCTGACAATCGAGAAATTTGGGGTCGCATTTTATTTGTGGGAAGATGACGTCAACCAAATTATAGAAGCAGACCAGAGCATGATGTCGCATAGAGTGGTGCTGTTAAAGAGTTTACAATTTCACGAATACTATATAAACATTTCAACTTTCATCAAGAACAATTTTGGTGCTATAGACTCTTTACATGGACCAGTTGAAGCCTTCGCAGCATATTGCAATATTTGTCCAAACACTTTGTTAAGTTTAGCTTTAAAGGAATTTGTATATTATTATAAAATTAAAGTTGTAAATGATTTAACTGAATAAATAATATTAATATAAATATGTTGTCTTTTATTTGTAATCTAACATAAATAAATAAAACCAAAAAATGTAAGATTACACAAATTTATTATTATTAAAACTTACATTATAAAATTAATACTATTTTTTATATTTACAAAACTACAATTTACAAAAACTTTGCGATAAGTGATCTTTTCTCTTTTTGTTCTTATGAGTGGCCATATACTAAAAGAAGATAATTATTTATGCATAGTGCGTCTACATTGAAAGAACCAAGTAGTATCAAACAAGACATGATCAAACGAATTTTGACACCAATTATCTGTTTTTCTGCAACAACAAATACATCTTATTCAACAAGATAATGTCCCCACGGAAGCGTATTAAATGATTTTGGTATTAAGTACCGCTTATCGTCATAAGGACTTAGAGCCGTTTTGGATTGCTCGATGCTGAATACTGAGTGTTGGTACGACCGAATACATCTTTGGCTCGCGGTTTGAATTTTGAATTCTTTAAGACATTTTTCATAGTCTTCGTACGTAATTTTATTTCGAACGACGTTATATTTCACTCCTTTTGCTTTTTTCGTTATTCCCAAATTTCCCAAGTCACATTCAATTCTCTCTTTGTTTAGTTGTTTTCTTTCTAGACGCTGTCTCTCTTTTTCCCTCTCCTCGTCAGTTATTTGCAGTTTAAATGTGTACATTTTTGATCGTAATCCAATAAAATGTGTAATTATTTTCCCATTTGCCTCATCCTTCATTAATCCGGGGATTTTTTTATTTAACCTTTCTATTTCGTATGGGTTGTTTTCGGCATAGTCTGAGGTATCGAATTTACTTGGATGCGCCTTTAAAACCTCTCTATATGCATCTGAACATTGCAATTCATAAATAAAGCTGTCTGTATCCATGTACAGCAATGAACAGTTTTTCTCTCCCATCGTTGGAAGCATAAAGTTGTAGTGAAAATCATACATACATAATTTGGATATATCTAGAATTGCTGCGCCTATATACAGGGGTTTATTAAAACATACTTCTGATTTCTTAAGTTCGATAGCTACCAAATTTTCGCTAAAGATCGTACGACTGTGAAATCGACTACTCGCAATCAAATTTTTGGCTCCGTACCTTCCATGCCACTTTTTACATAATTTTACAATACGATGACGTCTTTGATTCTGTAAAGTCTTTCCGAACACCGCATTATTCATTAGCTTGTAAAGATTTTTCTCGAAGCTACTTGTTGCTTTAGCTCTAAGTTGAGTATTCAAGTTAATGTACGGTCGCAGCCACGCAGATTGATTAAATTTCAAAACTTTATGTATTTTTGTTAAAATTAACCCGTTGGCTAATGCCTGTTTAAGATTTCTATAATGCATAATATATTTGGTTTTGTGATATAAAGTTGGTATTAACTTTGGCAATTTTGAACCGGGCGGAATGCGGTGTTCGGCAGCAAATGGAAAATCTTTATGTTTGTCGTGTAATTCGCGTGGATACTCCAAGTCAACTTGGAAAAAATAGCCCTCCTTTGCATCATCCTGTATTGACATAATATCTATATGGCCTTCGGGAAGATTACCAACACCAAATTTGGTTACGTCTTCGATCCACTTGAATCCTCCTATTGGTAAAGCTTCACTCATGGCCCAGCCATACAGATTATTTACATCTAAATAGAGGATGTACTTAGAGGGCCGTGTGGGATCATACGACGAAATGTATTTGTTGTTGGCCTCCGAATATCTGTTGCTACAAACAGATATCCCACCTCTTATGGCTTTTTCCATAAACAAGATCATATCCACATCTTTTAGCAATTCTAATTTACATTGTGTGTATCTCAACATACAATCCCAAGTGTATCCTGGCATAGTATAATACCATGCTGGATCTAATTTATATGTGTCTCGACATTTTTGTCGAAACTGCTCAAACACATCAGCCAACAGCAGAATATCTGTTTTCAAATACAAATCGCTATATTCTCCCAAATTTTTACAATTAAATTTCTGCCAAACATTTTGGGCATGAGCATACTTCTCTTCACTAATGTATTCATTATTTAACTTATTATAAAAATGGTTAATTGTGGGTAAAGAAGTTTCATCCAATTTTTCCAAACTATCAATATAATCGTAACAAAATACTCCTTTACAAGTTAACAAATTAAATGTATCATTATCTAATTGACTAAATTCTCGTTTTAAAATCTTCTTTTCTGATATATCTAAAAGAGATGCCAATTCATCGAGTGAAGCTCCCATAAATCTAAGTGAATCAATAAATCGTAATTTAATTTGATGTTCGTCAGATTGTAATGTAAATGAAATATATTTTTCTTTATTAATGGGAAGTAAGCTCAAGTGCCCATGCTTGCAAAGATCTATAATCATAAAATGCGAGTCGTAGCCACTAAAATTATGAAATACGATTGGGACGACAAACAATTTTTTAAAGTTCAAATTACATGCTTGGTGCGCAAATCCCCGTACTTGTCCCGTAAAATGATCGTGATCTACAACAATTGTATCTGTAGCCAAAAAGCGTTTGCCACAAATATGGCAAACAGTTGCCATATTTGTGTTGGGCTTTTCGACCATAGGTACAATTGTCTTTATTTTGGAATTTACAAATTTGGAAATTTCGGCCATTTCTTTTGCGAACCACTCCATGCAATTTTCACCTCTATAGCTATTAAAATAAGATAAACTATCATCGTAAGCACATTTCAAATAATAACCTGCACTAAAAGGTACATGTTTCTGATATTTTGCTGTTTTACTCAATGAGACATTTGAATCTGTAAAATTATGTAATTGGCATTCAAAATCAGCATAAACTATAAACGGAGTTGTTTGTTTGTATGTAAAATTGCGAAAAGCCACATGGTCATATTTGGGAACAGTCATTTTGCATTTATTCACATCTGAACACATTTCTTCGTGCTCTGCTAGTTTGCTTTCGCTGTGAAAATAGTTTAAACAACGATCGCAAATATATTTTTTACGTGTGTTTTTGTTCAATTGTGATCTTACTAATTTTCCTAAATCTTTAATCCAACAATAATGAAGGCGTATTTCAGTCTGATCATCATCATCTTCTGGAGGAGCATCGTAATCGTTTAACTTTGGGAAATATTTATCCTGTATTAGGAGCAAATTAACATGCTTTTCCATCTTTTGCGGTGTCAGTCTGGCAGGTACTACTTCATAAAATTGTTTGTCCTTCACTACGTTTAATTCTAATGCAAACACATTGACAGATATGGCGTTTGATTTTTCAAATTTTGAAATTTGGCCTAATGGCATTGGGCTTTCTAATTTGTCTGTTTGCAAAACAGTAGAATAATGTGGATATTTCGAAACTCGTCCAGCATTTTTGTTAACAGGATACAGAGCGCTAACTATTGACCAATAAAAACAAGCCTGATCAACGTTATGCACATTAATGCACGCTCGTTTTTTCTGAATCTCTATTGGCAAGTCAATGAACGATGAACCGTTTCCTATTTCTACTTTATTAATATTGACTTCTAATGAGATTACTTTAGACAGAGCAGCACCCGAATCTTTTTCTGCAAATTCAGACAGCTTTGTAAATATTTTATCCTTAACATTTTCACTAAACCAAAGATGTAAATCGGTCGATGTGTCTATAATAGCATTTTTAGTGTTAAAATATTTTAAATCTAAACTTTCGGTATCACTCGATTTTTTAATGAATTCGCCGCAAAATGTAGTATTGACTTTAAGAATTCTATTTGTTTTTAAAATAATTTTAATTTTTCTACTAAAAATAATATAACAATCATTTAGGAACTGTGTTAAGTCCTTATGCACTAAATTAACTATAACTCCAGTTTTAATTCGACTAGCAAAACACGAAATAACATTTTCCCATTTAACTCTATTGCGTAATTTTGAATTAAGCCCCAACCCAACGTACTTATTATTGAAATTTAAAATAATTTGTCTAAAATGCTTAAAATGTCCTATGTAAGTTTGCAATTTTCTAACTGTTCCTACGGATAGTCTATTGTTTTTAATTACTTTACTACATCTAAAAATTTGACTATTTAACCGTCTTGTCCAAACTTTACGATCTCTTTCAGTGAATTTATCGAAAATTATTTTACTAAGCTTTTTAATAATGTGCATCAAATCATCAGACTGTTTAATCACTTGTTTTATATGCATGACTACTCACACACAAAATAAGAAGAAAAAATCACTTACCTTATTCAACTATCTTAAAGGATGCTAGGAGTCTGCTTTTTCCAATATCAACTTCCCCTTCGTATATCAGCGAATAGTTTCCGCTGTTGAGGTCCGTTATTGCTGCTTGGTAGGCTTTGGTTACCCGCTGTGGTAAGAAAACAACTTCAGCGCCCAAATCCAGCAGAACTGTATCCCCAAATTGTGTTGTTACCACCTTTGCACTGTGAATGGTAAATTTTTCTCCAATTTGCAGATCTTTAAGTTTTTTTATTGGCTTACGTTCTGCAACCAAGGATGAATTATTTAGTTTTGATAGATCCATCTACAACAGCAATAGAACAAACTATAGTTTTTCCGCTTAACGTGAATGGAGAGATGCATTATATACTCGGCAATAGAGAAGAACCATATACTACAAGAAATCGAAATACGAACAGCGGAGAATACTTCTTATAAAAAATAGCAGACGTGAAATTTTTTTCAACACCCAAATAGATAAAAAGGACATAATAAATACAAAAAACAGTATACATTTTTCATAAAATACTGCATGAAAAACGACCAGAGAGATGTACAATTCACATAAAATACAATGATAAAAAGGACATAATAAATACATAGAAATATACAAAAGACAAAAACCGCTTACCTTTATCAGATATATGTAAGTCACTGCACACCGTATTGACTACTGCGAACTTGTTGTTGTTGTATGTTTGCGATGCGAACTGTGACACCGTATGCGCTCCTCGGTCTTTTAAAGAACAGAGCAGCATATCGCCCCACGCGAGCCCAAGTTGCGTCAACCTAATGCGCCTACGGTACCATCAACTGATTCGTTTCATTGATAAGCAACACCTTGTGTTCTAGAAATGCTCATATTTATATATTTATTTTTATTTCTTTAACTAATTTTTATGGTATACAATAAATAGATATTGCGGTAAGCGAATCGTTGTTATCAATTTAGAATTTTGTTAATGTGGTTGCTGTTATCATCATACATTTTACAAAATGTAGCAACTGCGGTTTTCTTTCCGGTGTACTTGTTTTTCCAATGATTAAAATAAAATTTGTTATCACACTTGTTTACGTGTTTTGAATTATGCGGTACCGCGTTATCACGAGGCTTCATCCTGTTTGCTAACAAATGCACTATTTTAACATATTATTATATTTTAAATATTTCAGTATATAATTCTGTTTTTGTGAATTTTGTATAAATAACTATAGTACCAATTTTTGGAAATTAGTATAAATCAAGATGCTGGTCTGTTTACATGTCTTATTGTTGCTCTCTGTATCTGTGTGTGCACAGAATAGCACTCTGGAGTATGCTAGTTCTTTTCTTAAACGTTTCGGATATCTAAATACATCAAATAATGCTCTTTCTAGTATAGATATGGTTCTAGTTGCCTTTCAGGAAAAATACAATCTCCCTGTGACTGGAACATTAAATAATGATACTATAAATATGATGATGAATAAGCCTCGATGTTCTGTTGGTGACAATAACTATGCCATTCGTTCGAAGTGGAATAAAACGACTTTACGCTGGTATTTCCCTCAGGCTATTAGTAATCCCGATTATATAAATCTTGCTGCAGAAGCTTTCGCTAGATGGGAGACAATATCTAATTTAAAGTTTAAACAAGTAATAATACCTTCTCCGAGGCCTGATATTACTATAACTGTGGTACCAGATACTCATAATTTTCGAGCAAGTTGTCAAGGAACCTCTAAATGTTCATTTAATTTCGATGGTCCTGGAAAAGTATTGGCTCACGCATACTTTCCAAGCGCACACGGAGAGTGTACCGAAATTCATCTTGATGTTAGTGAACGATGGTATGTAGGAAATGGCAGCGCTCCCAATGGTGAAGTCAATTTTTTGGCTGTCCTAATGCATGAAATTGGTCATTCTCTCGGACTAGCACACAGTACTATTGATTCGTCTATTATGTATCCTTGGTATCAACAAGATGTACCACCTTTTGGTGATGATGATAAAAAGGCAATGAGTAATCTATATGGACCAAAAACAACACCCTCTTACATACCAACAACAACACCAGTTACGCTAGCACAAACACCACTTTCGCACAACAAGAACCATATGTCGAAAACATCTACCATCAAACACAGGACCTCTTTGCCAACAACAACAACGACCACACCTGCAATACAAAACATATTATGTCTAATTCCGTATCCAGATTTCATGTTTCTAGCTACTTCTCCTCAGTTTCCAAATTATAGAATGTACGTTGGATATGGTCCGTATATATGGAAGTTTGATTTAAATGAAATGCGCCTTCCAAAACATCCCGAATTAATTACCGATTATCTCCCTAAAGAGTTGAGGTCTACGCACGTTTCACATGTTTTTCAGAATTCCGAGGGACACTTAGTAACTATACGCAATAATCAGTATTACGCTGCATCTTTCCCCAATTTAAAACTTCAAAAACGTTTTATGTTTCCTTCTATACCTGCGAGAACCAAAATAAATGCATTATTTCAAACAAACAGCGGTCAAACGTATTTATTATACAATGATGATTCTTATATTGAATTTAATGAAGCTGGAGATGTCTTAAACCGTGGACCCATGAATTATCTCTTACCCGGACTACCAGATACAATAACATCAGCATTCCGCTATACTGATGGGTTTATTTACTTTTTTCAGAACAACACCTATTATAAGTACAGCGAATACACACGTAAAGTTGTAGCAGCAGGAACGTTTAGCTGGGAACTTTTTGGGATACCCTGCCCCAACGACGGGCTATTAAAACAATTAAGAACTTTGTTAAACAAAATTGTAACTATATACGAATAAAAATGCTCCGTTTATGCTGATGTTGTTTTTATTTAAATTCCATTACTCTGTATGTATGTTAAGCAACGTCCTGCGTTGAATGTCACATAACTGTCACGTTCTACGTCGAATGTCACGTCCTGCGTCGAATGTCACGTGGCATTTCACGTTCTACGTCAAATGTCACGTCCTGTCTCGAATGTCACGTTCTATTAGGCACTGTATGGACAAGAAGAAGAAGAAGAAGAATAATGTTCATACTGATCGTTGACATGGCTTCTGTGTGTCACCTACGCTTTCATTTGACACCTCATACGTCAAAATCATGCCAATAGCAACAAAGATACATTCTAGCGCCCATTTGGCAATGCTGCCATCTTTGTTTTTTGTGTCCCCGTCTCCTCCCCGTTCCAACGAGCCCTCGTACGTCACGATCGGACCAATAGAAACAAAGATATGACGTAATGACCTTTTGGCATGCTCCGATGCGCACGGCACATACTGCGTTCAACCCCATTTTTCATCCCCTTTTCAACGAGCCCTCGTACGTCATCCTACGTTAAGCCGTTTGGAACTTACGAACGGGGGTTGCGATTTTAGGGGATGCGAATTAGGGGATGAGCCCAGATATACATAGACTATCTACTGCCTTCTTGCCTCGGTCGTATTCTTATCTCTGCAAGCTGAACGGACACACTCACTCACATACACACGCACGCACACACGCACACACACACGCGCAAATACACTCTTCACCTCTCGACTCCTACCCATTAGCCGCCTCTTACGACAGGCAGGGCCTTCTTGCCACGGCCGTGTTCTTATCTCTGCGAGCCGACTGGACACACACACACTCACACACACACATACATACACACTCACACACGCACGCACACAGACACACACACATACACTCTTCAACTCTTTCGACTCTTCGACTCCTATCCTTTATTTTCCTCTTACGACAGGCAGGGACTTCTTGCCATGGCCGTGTTTTTATCTCTGCAAGCCGAACGGACACACACACACGCACACACAAACACACGCACACAGGAACACACGCACACACGCACACGCACACACTCTCCACCTCTCGACTTCTATCCATTAGTCGCCACTTAAGACAGGCAAAACCTTCTTCCCTCGGCCGTATTCTTATCTCTGTAAGCCAAACGGACCCACACACTCATATACACACACACTCACACACGTACACACACACGCATACACGCTCACACACATAGACTCTTCACCTCTCGACTCCTACCTATTAGTCGCCTCTTACGACATTCAGGGACTTCTTGCCACGGCCGTGTTCTTATTTCTGCTAGCCGAACGGACACACACACTAACACACACACACATACACACACACTCACACACGCACGCACAGAGACACACACATACACTCTTCACCTCTCGACTCCTATCCATTATTCTCCTCTTACGACAGGCAGAAACTTCTTCCCTCGGCCGTAGTCTTATCTCTGTAAGCCGAACGGACACACACACACATATACACACACACTCACACACGTACACACACACGCATACACGCTCACACACATAGACTCTTCACCTCTCGACTCCTACCTATTAGTCGCCTCTTACGACATTCAGGGACTTCTTGCCACGGCCGTGTTCTTATCTCTGCTAGCCGAACGGACACACACACTCACACACACACGCACGCACACACGCACACACACACGCGCAAATTCACTCTTCACCTCTCGACTCCTACCCATTAATCGCCTCTTACGACAGGCAGGGCCTTCTTGCCACGGCCGTGTTCTTATCTCTGCGAGCCGAGCGGACACACACACACAGTCACACACACACACACACACACACACACACACACACACACACACACACACATACACTCTTCACCTCTCGACTCCTACCTATTAGTCGCCTCTTACGATAGGCAGGGCCTTCTTGCTTCGGTCGTGTTCTTATCTCTGCAGGCCGAACTAACACACACACATACTCACTAACGCACACACACACGCACACACGCACACACACACATACACTTTTCACCTCTCGACTCCTACCCATTAGTCGCCTCTTACGACAGGCAGGGCCTTCTTGCCACGGCCGTGTTCTTATCTCTGCGAGCCGAGCGGACACACACACACACAGTCACACACACACACACACACACACACACACACACACACACACACACACACACACACACACACATACACTCTTCACCTCTCGACTCCTACCTTTTAGTCGCCTCTTACGAGAGGCAGGGCGTTCTTACCCCGGCCGTATTCTTATCTCTGCAAGCCGAACGGATACACACTCTTACACAGACACGCACGCACACACGCACACACACACGCACACACTTTCCACCTCTCGACTCCTATCCATTAGTCGCCTCTTAAGACAGGCAGGGCCTTCTTGCCACGGCCGTATTCTTATCTCTGCAAGCCAAACGGACACACATACACATACACACACACTCACACACGCACACACACACGCACACACGCACACACACACACATACACTCTTCACCTCTCGACTCCTACCCATTAGTCGCCACTTACGACAGGCAAGGCCTTCTTGCCTCGGTCGTATTCTTATCTCTGCAAGCTAAACGGACACACACATTCACACATACACGCACGCACACACGCACACACACACTCGCAAATACACTCTTCAACTCTCGACTTCTACCCATTAATGGCCTCTTACGACAGGCATGGCCTTCTTGCCTTGGCCGTATTCTACTCTCTGCGAGCCGAACGGACACACACATACATTCACACACACTCACACACACACGCACACACGCACACACACACATACACTCTTCACCTCTCGACTTCTACCCATTAGTCGCCACTTACGACAGGCAGGGCCTTCTTGCCACGGCCGTGTTCTTATCTCTGCAAGCTGAACGGACACACACATTCACATACACACGCACGCACACACGCACACAAGTAGATAGGGTGTCACTTCAGTTCACTTTTTTCCCCAGATTCTGGGGAAAAACCGCTCGCTACCCTATGGTGAATATGGCAAATTTCCCCAGACCCCTGACACAGATTTCCCCAGATTCGACCTAACCTAACGTAACCTAACCAAACCGAACCTAACCTAACCTAACCTAATTTTTCTTCTTTTACGAATTCTTCTTCTTTTACGTATGACCTAACCTAACGTAGCCTAACCAAACCTAACGTAACCTAACCAAACCTAAACGTGAAGATAGCTTCAATTCTTCTTCTTTTACGCAACATCAATTCTTCTTCTTCTTTTACGCAACATTAATTCTTCTTCTTTTTCTTTTACGCAACGTGAAGATAGCGTCTATTCTTAACCTACGAAGCGCGTACTGTGTGTGTGTGTGTGTGTGTGTGTGTGTGTGTGTGTGTGTGTGTCTGCTACCCTCTGCTACCCTCTGTGTGTCTCTGTTACCCTCTGCTACCCTCTGGTACGCTCTGTTACCCTCTGTTACCCTCTGCTACCCTCTGCTCCTAATCACCCTCGTTTTTCTTTCACCTTCATAGAGACCAAGAAACGAATACACAAAGTATAAAAATACACAAGTTATAAGCCTTTATATTAAGACAGAGACTAAGAAACGAATACACAAAGTATAAAAATACACAAGTTATACGCCTTTATATTAAGACAGAGACCAAGAAACGAATACACAAAGTATAAAAATACACAAGTTATAAGCCTTTATATTAAGACAGAGACTAAGAAACGAATAAGACAGAGACTAAGAAACGAATACACAAAGTATAAAAATACACAAGTTATACGCCTTTATATTAAGACAGAGACCAAGAAACGAATACAGAAAGTATAAAAATAGAAAAAAAATACATGTTATAGACGAAACCTACCAAGAAACGAATACACAAAGTATAAAAATACACAAGTTATACGCCTTTATATTAAGACAGAGACCAAGAAACGAATACAGAAAGTATAAAAATAAAAAAAAATACATGTTATAGACGAAACCTACCAAGAAACGAATACACAAAGTATAAAAATACACAAGTTATACGCCTTTATATTAAGACAGAGACCAAGAAACGAATACAGAAAGTATAAAAATAAAAAAAATACATGTTATAGACGAAACCTACCAAGAAACGAATACACAAAGTATAAAAATACACAAGTTATACGCCTTTATATTAAGACAGAGACCAAGAAACGAATACAGAAAGTATAAAAATAAAAAAATACATGTTATAGACGAAACGTACCAAGAAACGAATACACAAAGTATAAATACGCCTTTATATTAAGACAGAGACCAATAAACGAATACATATAGTATAAAAAATACAAGTCATAAGCCTTTATATTAAAATGCAAAATGTTGCAATAACAGACAAATAAGAATAATTGTTGCAATACCAAGAAATAAGACTAAAGGCGTAAAATATAACATACTATGGAATGCAAAAAGTTAGAACTATATATTTTCTCATTTTTCTCAGAGTATAATCATCAATTAGACGCATTATAAAAATAATAAAAAAAAGTAAAACCGCAAACATTATCCTATATAACTAGGGAACAATATTATTAATTTGAATAGTTGCTACAATGAAGCCTATACAATCAATAGTGTTTTTGGGTGGTAAGAAAGGGCCAGTCAGTTATATCCTCAATTTTTAAAATTTAGATTTTTTTAGTGATACAGGTACTGGTACACTTCGTACTAGCTATGATGTTAGTACTAACACGTAAGTAAATAGTAAAACCAGAAACTATAATACTGATATATATATCAATATTCTTTTTTCAGAGGAACCAGGCATGTATTGTAAGTATCTATAAGCATTCTTAATATACTTACATATATATATATATATATATATATATATATATATATATATATATATATATATATATATATATATATATATATATATATATATATATATATATTGATTTTAGATGAGCAACTAAGTGAGTATACTCTAATAATTTAGATCACTTGAAAATCACTACTTTTTTCAGTGAACAGGGCTGAGACAATGCCCATAGGTAAGAATCGATTACCGATTATTATTATTAGTATTATTAGTAATAATTTTTTGTTTACAGTGTCGGCTATACTAGGATGTAAGTATAAATAAAACGGGGGAAAAAAAAGAGAGGATATTTATTCAATTCTTTGTAGATGTGGTGTCGTTAATAGGTAAGTAAGCCCTAAGCATAGTAAAAAAAAGTACTAATTGTTGTGTAGCTTTAGCAGGTTATCTATCGACGCATGTTTTGACATGTAAGTTAAACACTAAAATATCATTTAGACGATACCTAATTTTTAATTCTTTGTTACAGACATGAACATCGAAGGTAAAAACGTTTTTTGAATTTTTTGTTAATTGTAAATATACAGTTTTATTTACTTTACAGCTATAGGAGTATTTGGTAAGTATGTTTGTAGTAATTTGTTAAGATAAAAAAATCTAGTATTAGTGACACACATATTTCATTGTATTTTTTTTAGAACGAGGAGTGTATATCCTGATTTTGCTGGTTGTAAGTAAGTACAAACGTGTATAACTATGTATGGAACACAAACTGAAAAACTATTTTGCAGATGCAGCAGAACTGATAGGTATGCTAGCCTTAGCCAACCAGCTGTATTGAGGTAAGATTGAATATTATTATTATTATTATTTTGAATTTAAAAAATATAATCTGGATTTAAAAAAACTATGTGCTCCTTTCGAACTTGTTTTTTTATTAATAAAAATTTTTACAGTTAACCACAAGAAGACCGTCAATTTGACAATTAATTCATTTTTTTAACTTTTTATTAAATTTTTAAAATTCTTGAAAATAAAATCACTAGTACGATATTTTTTGTCTATTGTTGTTAAAGGTAACATTTATGTGTATATATATATATATATATATATATATATATATATATATATTGTAACAGCCACACCACTCCATGGCTGAATACCACCGAAGTTACCATGACAGTGTCCACCGAGAGTGAACGGTGACAAGAGACATAGAGATAATATATATGTTTGTTGTTGTAAGATGTAGGTTAAATTGTAACACATGGTTTTCCTTTTAATAAAATCGTGTAAATCAATATTCACAGTCATTACCTAACTATTTTAACTAATACCCACATCACAACTGGCACCCAACTTGGGCAAAATAGTTTAAAGTGTAGTTCGTACTGTGAAAATCGTAAAGTTTCATTGTGAACAGAAAAAGTGTTTTTGCTCCCGCCATTGTAAGGTGATTAGTGGACATTTTCACTTAGTTTAGTGCTTCACAACAATAAATCTACTGTGTATGTGACTGCTGTGGAAACTCCGCACAGACCATCCAAAAACATCCTGTGGGAATATCAATCTTCCACTACAGACCATTCAAAACATCCTGTGGGAATATCAATCTTCCACTAGGCCATTCAGAAACATCCTGTGGGAATATCAAGCTTCCATTCAAGGGTATTTACAAGAAATAAGCAACAGAAACTGTAAGCCTTTAATTTTTATTACTATTTTTGTGTTAAACTTGCAATCACGGCAACAAACGATAAACACAGTTATTCGCTTAGGTCGACGACGGTTTTTAGTTCAAGCGAATCAACATCAGCAGAAATGTCTTCGGTAAATTTAACAAGCGAACAGTTTCAAGCCTTATTAAATACAATAGCAAGGCCTATTTCGGACTCAGGTAGTTTAGCAAAATGCGCTTCTCGCTTCGATGGATCAAAGGGGGCTGATGTAAAAGCTTTTATAGATGCGGTCGAGATCTATAAAGAGTGCACCCACGTATCTGACGCGAACGCATTAAAGGGTATACCCATGCTGCTAGACGGTTTCGCCGCCACGTGGTTTCAAGGTGTTAAAATACGGTAAACACGTGGGCCAGCGCCATTAATTTATTACGATCGACTTTTGGACCTCAAAAACCAGCCTACAGAGTGTATCGGGAACTGTTTTCGACGGAACAAGATGCTAAAACTCCGTGTGACATTTTTGTATGCAAAGCGCGCGCGATAATAGCTCAGTTACCGGCAGATACATTAACCGAAGCCACTCAATTAGATATGGTATACGGTTTGTTGCATAGGAGAATACGTGAAAAAGTAGCACGTGATAAGATCAATACATTTAGCGAACTCTTAAAAGAATCGAGGCAAACTGAAGAATCGTATGAAAATCCGGAAATAAACATTAAAAACGAAAACGAATCAAAACGGGTACGGTGTAGCTTTTGCAAAAATCCAGGTCACGTGAAGGATGAATGTCGAAAATTGGCCGCAGCCAGAACCAGGGAAGCAGATTCTCGAAAATCTTCGGTTGAGCCCAAACCTAATCCTCCTCTAGTAACTTCTCATACTAGCCCTAAACCAACCTTTCCTACTTCGAATCAGATTTCGTGTTATGGATGTAAGACTCCTGGATTCATTAAGAGTAATTGTCCAAAATGCAAATCATCCAGTAAATCCTCAGCAGTATCTGAATTTATGCTTGCTGAAACAGTTAATGTCGACCAACAGTTTGCTACAAACCTATCAACTAAACCCATTGTTCAGGTCACTATTGAAGGTCATGTAGGTCATTGTTATCTTGATTCGGGAGCACAGTGCAGTATTGCTGGCTCTCAGCTAAGAGATATCCTCTTGAAGGATGAGGTACCCTTTTCCACAAAAAGTGTAGACATGACCCTAGCGGATGGTAGGACTACTTCTACTACTGTTTTGGTCTTTGATTTAGTTGTTATCTTACAAAACCGCTCTCATAGCATTTCCTTAATTTCTGTGCCCACACACACAAATAGTCGTACCTTACTGGGGGCAGACTTCTTAAGAAAAGCTAACATCATTCTAGACATTCCTAATGACTCATGGTTTTATGGTGATGTCCCTAATATCCCCTACTCATTTGCTCCAGATCCAGCTCAGGTCAGCTCTCCTTGCCAGGTCAATAGCGTTACTCTTGCTCATTTAGAACTACGAGTAGATGAAGGAATTTCTCTATCCTTAGAAGAAAGATCCAATCTTAACAACATTGTTAAGGAAAATTCTGATTTATTCGTATATAATATAGACCCTACTCCATATGCTGAACACTCCATTGTATTGGTTGGTGATGTACCATTATCTGTTCCACCTTACCCTATGTCAGAGCCCAAAAGGCAATTACTGCGTCAGGAGTTAGATAAACTTTTGGCTCAAGGCATAATCGAAGAGTGTGAGTCCCCATATGCTTCACCCGTGGTACTTGTGCCTAAGAGAGATGGAGGTATCAGATTAACAGTAGACTATCGACGCTTAAACGCAATAACACGTGCAGATAAGTACCCTCTGCCACGTATTGAAGATATTTTGCATGCAGCAAAGGAAACCCGATTTATGACTACCCTCGACTTAAAATATGGTTATCATCAAATCTCTGTACGAACAGCTGATCGTGACAAAACAGCCTTCGTGTGTCCATTTGGCATCTTTCGTTACACACGCATGCCCTTTGGTATGTGTAACAGTCCCGCTAGTTTCCAAAGGATGATTGATAAATTTCGTGCTGGTCTTCGAAATCTGAATATCCTAGCTTATTTAGATGATCTGATAATATTATCCCCATCCTTCTCTGATCACATAGACGATTTGAAACAAGTATTCAACCGGATGCGCCTATTTAAATTATGTCTAAATAGAGCAAAATGTTCATTCGCCTGTGAGGAAGTCCTATATCTCGGACACATCCTTTCACCTTTGGGTATCCAGCCAAGTAAAAATAAAGTATCTGCCATATTAAACATGCCACCACCCCTAAATGTTACTCAACTGCTAAAATTCCTGCAAACATGCTCATGGTTCCGTAGATTCATCGAAAATTTCTCCCATGTTGCTAAACCTTTGTCGAATTTAACCAAGAAAAATGTGAAATGGACCTGGGGAGCAGAACAACAAGAGGCCTTTGAATGTCTGAAACAATTATTGTGTTCCGCCCCAATCCTACGACAAGCTGACTGCAATTTACCTTATATACTTCGTACAGATGCTAGCAATTATGCTTTGGGGGCATGTCTTCTCCAGGGGGAGAAAGAGAACGAACGACCTGTAGAGTATGCTTCGAGACTTCTGACTCCTGCTGAACAAAACTATAGCACTACAGAACGAGAAGCTCTCGCTGTGGTTTGGGCAGTGAAGAAATTTCGAGGATACTTAGAAGGCGCTACTACAATAGTGCAAAGTGATCACCAAGCCTTAAAATGGCTAATGACCTTAAAGTCCCCTACTGGACGGTTAGCTCGATGGGCTTTAGAGCTCATGCCATATGACCTAAAAATAGAATATATCACAGGAAGAAAAAATGTAATCGCAGATACTCTATCAAGGCCTCCCATGACAGAAGTTCCCATCATAGCTGAAGTTCATCTAGTAAGAGTAGATTTTCCAACTCTTAGTGTTGCTGATGTTCGAGAAGAGCAGCTTAATGATCCAGATGTTGCCAAGATTATTAGATGTTTAGAAGATCCCTCTTCTGACACAAGTGTAGATTTCAAGAGGTGGGCAGAAAGAGGATATATCATGAACAATGGGATATTATACCGTTATACTCCTGAAGTAGATGAAGAAGAGCCCCAATTGGTAGCGGCTAGTACACGTATTCCTCACATACTGCATGAGTACCATGATTCCGCTACTGCTGGTCATTATGGAGTGGAGAAGACATATCAAAGAATAATAAAACGCTACTATTGGCCTGGAATGAAGAAAATTATCTCTGACCATGTAAGTAAATGTCTTGAGTGCCAACGCTATAAAGTCTCTAACCTCAAACCCGCTGGTCTCCTACAAACCCCTGTTCAGTCCCAGAGGTTTGAAGTGCTATCTATTGATTTATTTGGGCCTTTGCCCCTCTCTCCTCAAGGTTATACATGGATTCTGGTAGTGGAAGACACTGCTAGTCGTTGGGTAGAATTATTCCCGTTAGAATCTGCTACTGCCGCTGCCTGCGCCAAGTGTTTCATAGACAACATAATCTTACGATACGGAATCCCTCGTCGAGTCGTCAGTGACAACGGTACTCAGTTCGTGAGTGCGGTAATGCAGCAAGTGGCGCATTGCTTTGGGTACCAACAGAACCTTATACCTGTATACCACCCGGAAGCTAACCCCGTCGAACGAAAAAATAGAGACATTAAAACTCAGTTAGCTATTCTAACAAATAATGACCATTCGTCTTGGTCTGAAAAGTTACCCGCTATACGGTTCGCGATGAACACTGTGAAGTGCGACTCAACCGGTTTCACTCCCGCGTACCTCACGTTCGATCGCGAGTTACGAACTCCTGATGATGCAAATCGTGATTTTCGAAGCATCATAGCCAAGGACAACTTCGTGCCACAAATCACGCCCTATCTAATAACTTTGAGTAAAGCTCTTAGTGAAGCCCGCGAGACACATGAAAAATCCCAAGATAGACGTAAGAAGTATAAAGACTGCCACCGCCGCTCGGTTTCGTTCGAAGTAGGTGATATTGTGCTAGTCGATTCGCATACACTAAGTGACGCGTCTAAGTCCATAACTTCGAAGTTCGCGCCGCGTCGTGACGGACCCTACAAGGTGACCAAAATGCTGTCCCCTACAACCTATGAAGTTTCACACATCGACACTCCGGATGTTCCTGCTGGAAAATATCATGTCTCAGCCTTGACGCCTTTCCATGCCGATCCAGAAGATCCGTGCCCTGCTCCAGTTCAACCTCTCCGTAGAAGAGGTCGTCCAGTGAAATCCTCAGAAGCCGACCCTCCTGCTCCACTGGTCTCCTGCCCAGAGTCTTTGATCCTTGGGTTAGACGATAGCAAAATGGGCCCCCCTGTTGGAGATGACCTTGCTCAAATTGAAGCTGAACCTGAACCTGACCCTATTGCCAGACGTAAACAACCCCGACCAAAACGTTGTCATTGCTGTCCTGTAGAGCTCTATTCCTGCTTAGACTCTGTTGCCCCACCCGCGAGTCGCCAGGGTGGTGCAAAGGGGGAGGATGTAACAGCTACACCACTCCATGGCTGAATACCACCGAAGTTACCATGACAGTGTCCACCGAGAGTGAACGGTGACAAGAGACATAGAGATAATATATATGTTTGTTGTTGTAAGATGTAGGTTAAATTGTAACACATGGTTTTCCTTTTAATAAAATCGTGTAAATCAATATTCACAGTCATTACCTAACTATTTTAACTAATACCCACATCACAATATATATATATATATATATATATATATATATATATATATATATATATATATATATACATCTAGCGGTTAATATAAGCTCCGTTCTAAAACGGTATTATACTAACTCCAGGCGAATATACACCGTGTATATTATTATCTGGGTAGCGCTTTATGTGGACTCCGACTAACACGTCGGATTAAGTGGACTCCGTAATAGGTTAAAACACTTTTGGGATCCGTATACATTTCTTTGCGTATACAACTAAACTCCTCCGATGTTGCCAATAATTTGATTAGTCGTAGATTTTTAAATTTTACAGCAGGTACGTTTTGGATCTTCAAATTTATTTAAATATCAATTAATTTAGTAATCGAGAAATTTCACAAATACGTACTTGGTTATTGTAGTTAAATATTTTATGGTGGTAATTTATATTACTTGCTTTAATTATAGATAAACTGAAATTAGTGTCTATTATAAACTTTGAAAAGGCAAGGGTCCATTTTTATGTACTAGTATGTTTTTTAATGCATTGGCACTGAAACATTTATTATATTATAAATGTACGTTCCGATGTTTCGATTGCTACAGTTTATGACGAATAAAATATTTGTTTCATGAAGTAGTCAAATTTGAATTATAACAATTTATAAATCATTCTTTAAATTCCAATTTTTTACTGTCTAATTTCAGTATTTCGATTTTTAAATGTAGGGAATTCAATATCCTATATACTATATTTTAGATACACATAAACACATAGATACACTTATGGCAGATACTAAAAGAAGAAATATTTCGGTACCTTAGTGTAACTTGATTCTCGGCAACATATCTATTACAATTACATATAATATGTTCGGTCTTATTGTTTTAAATGCTTTGTGCTTGTACAAGCTATCATTATTTCAACTTTAAATAATTGTGTTTTTGTATCTTTCACTGTCAGACATATCAAAATTTAATATTTAATTTAGAAGTAAATGTATATTATATAATATTCTTTTTTTTTGTCATTTGGTTTAAATATAGATCACTTATATTCTTCATGCTTATTTATTTTTATTCGTAATACTTATTAACGTACTTAATAACGTACCCGTTTTTGCAAAAAGCAACAACGGGTACAAAAGATGTCGGGTATTAGGGGTGGTATTTGTCAATCTAAATGCCACTTACGACATATTAAATTAGAGGACATTTCTCCAAAACTGTATGACATCGCCTTAGATAAAAACATCACGTGTTTTATCCGAGTATATCTACAGAACAGAAAATTTTTCGTATCATTCAATGGTAAGATGAAGAACGCAGATGAATGGTCTCGCTTGGGTTAGCGTAATGGCACCTACACTGTATTACATTTACACAAATGATTAACCGATACCAGTAGATACTAGGACTTTCATGTAGCCGATACATTGCACAACCAAAACTTTTGTTGCTGAAGTGAAAAAAAATCTAAATGATGCCTTAAATATAATAAAAATAAACTACGAATTAATTTTAAGCCAAACCCCGAAAAATCTTAGGAGCGCTCCTTTAATTTGTCTAAGACAGGCGCTTTCACAAAACTGAATATCTAATCTAATATAAATCTAATATAATCTATAATCAAATAAAAATACCTTTTTTTTTAAACGCATCTACCACGAAGAGGCATTAGCGTATTTAGATTAATGTTACACTTGATACAAATAGTGTATATATATATATATTAGTTTACAATTAATAATAATAATATGTATGTGTATTACAATGTATGTTTTAAATCTTATGAAGAAGTTGACAGTCTTTAAGATAAGAAATTATTCTTTGGGTATCTGTATTTTCTTCTAGGGCAGTTGGGTATGCTATATTTGAGTCGTTCACTGTTATATTTAGGACACTGTATTAAAAAATGTTTTACCGTTAGAACATGGTTGCACACTTCACAAACTGGTTAATTTTTGCGCTGTAGTAAATAGCCATGAGTAAGTCGTGTCTGGCCGATACGGAGACGGGTGTCATCAGGTGCCACCAATCACGCACCTCGATGTGCATCGCCCTTCCTTCTGGAACTTATAATTAAATTTAATTGGTTGAGAAATGAAAAAGTTTCATATAAAAGTTAATTTATCTTTAAATATGGGAATTTTCGGATCTCAAGTCAGTATGGTTTTACTCGTCTAGGGTAGCTCCCTAGAGCACTTTGCTCGAAGGGCTCTGCGAATTTTCTAAGACTCTGAAGTTGAGTTTTTTTCTTCTTAGAAAACCTGTGTTTTATTTCTACAAAAGTAAATAAACCATAAAGGCATTGTCTTTTTCAAGACAATGCCACAATAAGGGCGTACCGGCTAACTACGCAATATTGCAACATATTGCGCAATAGTTTGAGACATTAATAAACATGGAAACTTGCACCAAGATGCTATCGGCTTTTCATACCTTTATTAATTACACCGGAGACGACACGGGTAAGCATCACATGCTCTCTTCTGTCTTTTACTTTTGGTTTCCAAAGATATGGATGTTTCTTAACTTCGTATAGCCTTAATGGAGTGTTGTTCCAAGTTTGTTGCCATTTTTTAATTATTTTTTGTTTTAAGTATGGTTTTAAATCGTTTTGTACCATTATGTTACTTTCTTCGGACATCAGGTTAGTTGGTGCGATTTTAGCTAGTTTATCTACAACTTCGTTACCTTCAATTCTGACATGAGAAGGCACCCATAAAAAATGAACTTGGATGTTCTTATTTGAAAGGTTTTTAAGTTCTTTTTTAATAAGAAGTAGAAGGAAGTTGTCTCTTTAGAATTGCGAATAATTCAGCCGAAAAGATGGTTGTAATTGACGACAATTTGAAACTAACTGAGATAGGTTTGTTAGACTGATGTCGATATCCGGAATAGATATTGTCCGTGGCGCAGGGTTGCGGATTGAGGAGGTATCATAAGTTTTTGGAAATTAAAAATTTAATTTGGATACGTATGAGCTTATACGAAAGTAAAAAGGATGATCAATTTGATGTGTTTGAAAATTTATTTGTAAATCGATCAGCAAAAACGTTATGCAGAACTGGATTATTTCGGTTTCATGACACCGCTGCTGCATATGTTAGGCTTATTGGAAAATAGGAATTTTACTACAACGAAATATAAACAATTTATGAAAATTTGATGATTTGAAGGAAAAAAATGTCAAATTAGGCTAAAGCAATAACTGAAACAAAAGAATCAAGTGGGAATATTGTCGAATTAATTTGAAAAATTATAATACCAACATAAAAACAAAAATAAAAGAGGCTCTTTGAGAAAGAAAAATAGACACACTTTATTAAAAGAGGTAAAAGTAAAATGCTAAGAAAAAAATGCTTGTTTGAAACAGATGTGAAAGGGGGCAAAAACCAAATCAAAGAATTGATTGAGATTAAGTACATCCCTAGAGAAGAATGAATAACATATCTCAGATAAATAAACGGAACAACAGAAACTGAGTATACACTTGTAACTCCAGAAATATCATTAAATTAATTAATGCAAATCGTACGAACTGAAATACAAGAATTCATCACACAGTTAAAAAAAAGAACCCCCACGAAAAAAATACAGTAGAGTATAACTACTTTTGTACTCTAGCATTATGGTAAGAAGTTAAAAATATAAATACCTACATAATTATATTACCGAAAAGTTAATAAAAACTTCTGTTGGTTAGCGGCAAGAGAAAGCGTATATCAGAATGTATTATGAAAAATTTTGTTAATAATACAGTATGCAATATAATATAATGACAACAATACTTTTATATCTTTCCTTATGGCATATTTTTAAAACAAAGCTTCTATACTGGCATTGTATTACTTTTTCTCTCTACAGTAAAATGCTGAGGTGAGCTTCACGGAACTAGCGCCACAAGATGGCGTCGTGAAGGGTAGCTTCATAGAATAGCGGCTCTTGGCATCGATTCACTACTCTTGATCAATTCGTTTTTAGTCATCATATATTTACTCCAAAAATAACTAACAAATATAGACATTAAATAAGAAGTAAAAATTAAAAGAATAATATGTCACTAAAAGACTTGATTTGTAACGATTATCAAAATTTAATAAAAGTCATAAATGTCATCCGGTTAATAACAACATTAAATCGTCTGTCAATAAAAAATGTGAAGAACAATTGGACAACACATAGTTTGGATTTAGAGGTGGATTGGGAACAAAAGAGGAATTGTGCGCAATGGTGGTACTATTACAAAAATGCAGAGATTATAATGAAAGCGTATTCTTATCTAATACAGATTTTCAAAAGTATTTGACACAGTTGAACCTGGTAAGCCCATACATGCATTAAAACACATAAACCTAGATACCAAGATATTAATTTAATAAAAAATCTACTAAAATCAAATAGCGGTCATGCGGGTGAAAGATAGTGAGACAAATCAAGCAGAAATTCAAAAAGGAGTCAGCCAGAGATGTGTGTTGTGATGTGAAATGTCACCACAATTATTTAATGTGTACTCCCAACTAATATTTTAGGAGACACTATGGGAAAGAAGTAAGGAATGGAGTGAGCATCATTAATAACAAAAAATTTGCATACTAAACCCCAATTATGACAGAAAATATAGATGATTTACAAATTCTTATATAAATCATTAACAGATAAAGCAAAAAGATAGGACTAAACTAAACAGATAAAAGTCAATGTTTACAAATAAGAAATTGAGTATGGTTATTAGATTAAGATCGTCGAATGTTATGTATGGTCGCAACTGCTCTATGGGGTAGAAGCTTGGACCCTAAAAGCCAAATCTGTAAACAAATTAAAGGCATTCGAAATGTGGCTATATAGGCATATTCTTAAAATTCCTTGGACTGTAAAAGTCTCAAACGAAAAAGCGTTAAGACGAATTGTCTATCTGGACATCGGATCTGGGCCACATAGTTCGAAATGATAAATACTCTCTTCTACGCGTCATCATGCAAGGAAGAGTAGAGGGAAGAAAAGTCTTGGGAAGAAAGACAAAATCTTTAAATCTCAAAAAGAATATCTAAAGTCAAATTTAACACGCTTTCATGCCTTGTAGTGAAATTTTGTTTCTTATTACAATACCGGATCCTGGAAAATTTTAAATACATTAAATTAAATCTCTCGTAAATTATAAAGCCTATTCTTAGATTAAAATAACAGACTTCTTAGTATTATGATATGTAGTATTGTGATAATGTATAGGTGTCAGTATTCTTTTAAAAGAGATTTATAGATTGGTATATAAATTTCACGGTCATGTTTCATACGGTTTTATCTTTCATACAAACATTAAAAACCTTAAAAAGTTTCATTTTACATACAATTAGCACGTTGGCTCTGAAAATGACCTATAAATATGCATTGTTAAAAATCGTATAGATTTATCAATTTAAAATGTTCTTTGTCGTCTTGATTATTTATCTCAATTCGTTCCTAATTAAGCACATTAAGGTACCTCTCTCATTTTTTAATTACTACTTTTTTTTACCTTTTGCTATAGTTTTCCTCATTTTCTTGATTCATATCGATTTAACTCATAACGAATATTGGGTGGTTTATTGTTTCATGAAACTTTCTCCTTATATGTCCGTATCATACAAGTTGTCTATTTATTATAGCGTATATAATGTCGTATGTTAATTCCATTTTATTTAACAACAAAATACTAAAAACTTTGTTTTCAAAACTTTCACCAAATTAATTGTATCTTATCACTACAGCTGTTTCGGCAGAGTGCCTTTCTCAAGTCTCAAGTTTCTCGAATCCATCAATCATCTATTGTATTTCTTATCAAGATTTTGAAGTAGCTGTGCTCCATTAGTCCATTTTTGTTGGTTTGTGTCACTGATTCTTTTTTTTCTTTATTGTCATCATTACGTAGCGCTACAACACTGGGTGGGCCTTCGCTAACTACAACTTTTTTCCAAGTTGATCGATTTTCCACGAATCTTCAATGAAATGTTAATTTTCTAAGATATGATTGGATGTTTTCTCTCCATTGTATACTGAGACACCCAAGTGGCATTCTTCTGTGCTAAGTTTCTTCCATACCAGTTTTACAAGTTTGACATCTTGACGTCTATGCATGTGTCCGATCTACCTTAAGCGATTTATTTTCCTGAACAATATCGTTATAAGAGCTTTCTTTATTCAGTATATGTTCTTATTCTATTCGGATTTGTAGTGATATTATAATGAGGTTAAAAAATTTTAGAAGAATTATGCTCTGTATTTCTTTAGTGACATTATTATTAACTGTGATTATTGATCTAAGATATTTAAATTATTCCATACTTTCGAAATTGAAGTTGTTGACTTTATTATTTTATCTAGATGTATTGAATTGCTCTCTTCTTTTGATTCGCTTGTATTTGGTTTTCATTTTGTTGATTTTAAGTGAAACATTTTTCGTACTCTCTTCACTTTTCCTCTTCACAAATCAATATCATTAGCATATGCTAGGAGTGCTTTGTACCTTGGTCCATTAATGGATTGCATCTTAAATATACGTTATTTCTATTTTAGTAAGCTGTTCATAAATTTTTTGAATATTTAAATTGAGAATCTGTATTTATTCGACTGTTTTATAACACAGTTTCTTGGCGCCTATTTTAATCTCTGTTTTTTTTGGTTCGGTTATCATTATTACAAAGATTTTGCGGGATATCGACATAGGGAACTCGGTGCTATGTCCTTAACGTTTCCATAACCAACGTTCGAATATTTGTCTTACTGTAAAGTCATGCCGATTTTACTAAGAAATATAGTGCTATTTAATAATATTAAAGTTCAAGCAACAATTCCTATATGCCTTAACTTGGTACTGATATCTCTGCTCCCCGATCCCAGGTAGCAGTCAAGAAAACATTAAAACTGCTACACTCATGTTTCCTATTATCCAAAGATTAGCCAGTCCAGGACTATACGCCTTATTATAGTACTGATATTGCTTCTGCCCCTCATAAGTGAATCCCCCTCATCCATTGTATTTCTTATACTTTCATTTCAATCCCTTCCAATCAAGATTTTGAAGCAGCTTTGCACCATTAGTCCATTTTTGTTGCTTTTTGTCACTGTTTCTCCTTTCTCTTTATCATCATCGTTACGTAGCGCTATAACATTGGGTGAGTCTTCGCTAACTTTTCTCCAAGTTGGTCGATTTTCCACGAATCTGTAATCAAACGAAATGTTAATTTTTTGAGATATGATTGGAAGTTTTCTCTCCATTGCATACTGAGACGCCCAAGTGGCATTCTTCTGTGCTAACTTCCTTCCATACCAGTTTTACAAGTTTGACATCTTGACGTGTATGCATGTGTCCGATCTACCTTAAGTGATTTATTTTCCTGAACAATATCGGTATAAGAGCTTTCTTTATTCAGTATATGTTCTTATTCTATACAGATTGGTAAGCGATATGATAATGAGGTTAAAACATTTTTTTTATTATTTTTCTTTCATATATTCGTAGTTCTTTCCTATTTTGTCCATGATTCGCATCCATGTATTAAAATAGGTCTAAAGTTTGAATTATGCTCTGTGATTCTTTAGTGGCATTATTGAAGTTATACTTCTATACGCACGGTCGGCGTTGGAAATTTGCACGGGAGTGAATCTGTGAAACCATTACATATGTAAGATAATGAGTAAGAGAGAGATATAAGATATATTTTCTCTCTCTTCCTACCTTCTCTCTCACCGTTAGTATCATGTCTAATTGGCAAATATTTTACGTGCTTGGTTCATACGCTGGTGTACGTGAGTTCGAATCCCAATATGAATTTCCTTTTTTATTTTTGAAATATTTAAAAACTTCACGTTAATGTTATTAAATATATGTAATATACGCAAAAATGCTAAATTTTAAAATTAAATGAAAATTTGTTTGTGAGTTGTTGGTTTTTTATTTTTATCTTCGTAAAGTAAGTTATGTATATTGGCAGTTTTAAATACTTATGAATATTGCATTTTAATTTGTATTGTATTATTATATTGAATTATGTTGCAGTGTATTGTATTGTAATTTTTATATTAATAACAAAATAAACAATGCATTTTACTGCAGAGTATGCGTAAAAAAATTTTTTTGCGTTCAACTCCTTTTATACATATATGAAAATAAAAATACATATTTTCATTAAAATATTGATACAATCCTTCATTTACTATACTCCTATTACAAGTCAAATGTTTATATACAGCAAACGATGCACCATATACCTATATACCTATTTATTTTTCTCTTTCTGCTCTCTCTTACTTATAGCATTAAATATGTAATGATTGTGCAGATTGACTCCCATATAAATTTGTAACGGCGAACGCGTGTATAGAAGTATAACTTCTACCGGCAGTCCCACTGGACTACCACACCCGTTTTTTTTTATTAACCACGATTATTTATCTAAGATATTTAAAGTTTTTTATATTTTCAAAATTGTAGTTGTTAACTTTAATATTTTATCAAGATTTATTGAATTGGTCTCTTTTGTTGATTCGCTTGTATTTGGTTTTCATTTCGTTGATTTTAAGTGAAACATTTTTCGTGCTGTCTTCACTTTATTGAAGTTTTTGGACGGGAGAGTTTCTTATTAGAGTTATGAGATATATATCATTAGCATATGCTAGGAGTGCTTAGTCCCTTGGGCCGTTAATGGAGTACTTCTTAAATAGGCGTTATTTCTATTTTAGTAAGCTGTTCATTAATTTTTTGACTATTTGAATTGAGAATCTGTATTTTATTCGACTGTTTTATAACACAAAGTTTCTTGGAGCATATTTTCACCTTTGGTTTCCCGTATCATTATTACAGGGATTTTGCTGGATATCGACATAGTGAACCCGGTGGTATGTACATGATGTTTTCATAACCAACGTTCAAAAATTTTTCTTACTGTAAATTCATGATTATTTTACTAGGGAATATATTGTTGTTTAATAATAATAAAGTTCAGGCAATAATTCCTATATTCTCGGTATATAACTCGGTAATGATAATTCTGATCCCCGATACCAGGTAGCAGTCCCGAAAACATTAAAACTGCTACACTCATGCTTCTCATTATCCAACAATTAGCCAGTCTTGAACTATACGCATTATTATGGTATTGATATTGCTGCTGCTCCTCATAAGTGAATAGAATATGCAAGGAAGGTTTTGACAATTTAATAGGATTTTGTATGTTAGAATATTATTTCTCTGAGAAAGTGAAGAATATCTATTTGCTATCCGGATTTAATTCATAAATTAAATAATAGTATGCTATAAAATAATGCTAGTAGCAGCAAAAAAGCGGTCTAATCGTCACTAATGAGAAAATCAAATAAATGTTCTTTAACATACAAAAGAGAGGATCTAGATTAGGGCATAACGGAACAATAAAGCCATATAATTTTGAAAGATTGCAGCGTCTTAGATATCGTAGGTAACGTTGTTACATAAGAAATAAAAGGAAATATTCAGGTAGCTAACTAATGTATATGTATATATAAGCCTCTTTTAAATCCAGAAGTCTAATTCGAATCCCTAAAATTAGGGTATATAAAATAGTGAGCAAACCAGTGCTAATATGTGGAGACGTGACGAGAACGTATTAATTAGACCAGGATTGCTAGAAAAGCCATCAGGGGTATTTTCCGACTTACAGAGGTCCGAGTACTAACCAATACCAAACAGAAATAATTCCAAGATCAAACACATATATAAAGATAGCAACTTCGTACAAGAAACTAAATCTCAATGCTAAAGTTGCGCTGGCTTTATCCAAAGACTCTTATAATAACTGCCCAATTTAACTTGCCAAGTAAAATTGGGAGGATGCCCCAAGAGAAAAAATGTCCTTAGGACTTCCACAAATGAAGTGGGAGGTAACATATGGTCAGATTTAGGAATAATAAGACTATCTACCGACCCATTATATTTATCAACACCTGCTATCCTACCTACAATCAATACTTATCTGTTGTGGACTATCAAATCAATTACATATAATCAAACGAACTAGGCTTAAAAAAATTATCCTAGAAAAGGCACTTCAGAAATATTGACATAAATTTTAAAAATGCCATTTACGTGGCTGTATTTTCAAAAAGGCAATAGAATCTTGTTGCGTTCTGACTATACGATAACGATGATCTTTATATAGAAAATATAGAAAATAAAAGCAAGAGAACTATAATTATGAAACGAAAAGATTACGAAATGAAAAGATTATATAAATCCCTTATATTTACACAGACTGGTTTACAAAAGGTGTAAATATAAGGGATGACGAATGAGCATAAAAACACAGCTGTTTTAAAAACTTAATATTATTAGACGAATTTAATATCAATTTCACTCAAAATATGATATGCTAAATTATGATACGACAGAAAAAAAGCCAATGACTTTTACAGCTAATTGCCACATAAATATCAATGTAAATATAATAATTGAAATATGAAACCCAAATATGATGATTTTGCCACAGCATATGAATATTGTCTCATACTGTTATATAGCAATTTGTTATCACATTTTAACTTGTTTATTTCCTTATTATCCATATATGAGTTGTAAACCGATATTACAAGCTCATTTACTTTTCACAAAGAGACTATATAAGTACAGTTATTACTAAACAAATCTGACTCGAAATATCGTCTATAAGTAACAGTATGTAAAATTTAAATTTTTATGGTGTTCAAAGTAGAAGCCTTCACGAAATTTGAAGTTACAATAAGACCACCGCAATCGAGCGTACTCTTACTCTGGATAATGAATAATTATTTAATCGGTTAATTCTTCAATCACCCGTTCAATATGATGTTTGTCAAATCGGTCCTTTTTAGGACCAACTATTCTACTTATGTCTATAAATATTAAGGACATATCTACAGATACACACACTCTACTTTACTTAAGCTTATCAGACATATACGCTTAACACAAATGTGACGTATTTCTACTGCAGGAAGCAAATAGAGGGCCAAACCTAGGGTATTTGGTATTAAGCTAATCGCTGAAAATAACGAAATAAACATAATAAATGCCGGCAAAGAAGCAAAGAAAAACTTAAAATAAGAGAGGACAAAACCAGTCAGCTGAGGAAACCTTTCAACGATGTTGAGTTTGGATCCACTATCCACGTATATTATAAACAATATTACGGCTCCTTACTGAGGATCTAAACACAAAACTAATTATAAAATTTGGACAAAAAAATACAACAGTGGCTAATATCCAAAGTCTGTAGACAAGCAAAGTAAAGACAAAGTTATTGCCTTGCTTAAACCTGACAAAAACCCCAACGACCACAAAAGCTATCGGCCAATATATCTATTTATTTTTTGAGCTATACACAATACTTCTGCATATGATCCTTAATATAAACCGATAATAGAAGGTAAACTTAAATTTAAAGATAAAAGTGGCTATATATGACAGGGTAGATCATGTTCGTCACACATACTAAATCTTGCCCAACACAACGAAGACGGATATAAAAAATATCAGACATGAGGAGTGGTATTTGTCAATCTAAATTCTGCTTACGACACCTTAAATTAAAGGACATTTCTCCAAAATCTATGTGATATCCCCTTAGGTAATAGAATAACAGAAGATTTTCCGTATCACTCAATGGTAAGAAAAGATGAAGATTGAGAACGTAGAAGAACGGTCTCCTTTGGGGTACCGTAATGGCACCCACACTGTATAACATTTACACAACCCATTCCCGTAAATACTAGGACTTTTATTATGTAGACGATACATCTATTGTTGCAGAACCACAAACTTTTGTTGCTGAAGTGGAGAAAAATCTAAATCATATCTTAAACACATTAAAAATAGATTATAAATCAAGTTTAAGCCAAACCCTGGAAAAAGTGAGGTGTGCTCCTTCAATGTCCCTAACAGAGACGCTTTCACAAATTTGAACATATACCTGAACCAATAGTGTCATGAAATCATTAAACACACTTTGTAATTTACAGAACTTTGTTTAAAACTAAATGGCAAACTAGAACCCGAAAAATAGTATTCTCCGCGAACTTGTCAGCTAAAAATGGGAAGCACATCCTTCCACTCTTAAAACGTAGACACTTAAACTCTATGCTTCTGCTGCCAAATATACCTAGCTTGTATGGGTGACATCAATACATACTTGACACGTAGATTTAGCTATAAATTAGTCAGCCAAATTAAGCGGATATTAAGACTCTCATCCATACATAAGCTCTACAATATCGTAGTTATCAATCCACCTAATATCCGAAGATAAGTAGCTAGAGAACAAAAGAAACAAAGTCTAGATTCGTAACATTTACTCCAAGAATAACAACCCATTTTATGACTAGAATCGAGGAAAAACTGGCTAGATCAACACATCTGCAAGATATACAAAAAAAATAAGCTGTTTCTCGCCATCTGAACCCTCAAAAGATACTTCCTTATGGTAGTTATCTTTCTTAAATCTGCCAGGAAGACTCTTGCCTGCAAACAGCGGTTAACCTGTGTGAATCTGGGGTGATAAAAGATTCATTACACTTTCTTCGTTGACTTTGCCATTCAAATCGCTCTTTTCTGAAGGGACAAGGTTTATTTATTTGAACTCAACATGTAAAGTACAGTCAGTAAGCTATTACTTATAAAGATCATTGCAAATTTGACACTAGCTACACTTATATTGACTACATATTACCCCTAAATAGGAGATAAAACATTCAGAAGTATGTAATATGGGTGAAGTGGTATAATTCTTGTTAGATAAATTAAGCATTCTTCCCTTTTTTGTGCACTACTATCCATTTTTACACAAAAATATCTATTTAAGCAAATAAATATTTATTTTGAGATAACCTTCTATCCAGAATTATATGTAGTACACAGATAAAACCAGAAATAAAATAATAAAAATCTGTATACAAGATATCATAAAACATTGGATAAAATAAAAAAGTTCTTATTTATCGAATTCTTAAATAAAACGTATGAAGACATACTCACGTTAACAAAATACATTAGGAAATTTTCGCATATGAAAAAAATCCAGTTTGGTAACGAAATCCTTTTGTATCTATAAAGCTATTTTTAGAAAAGCACGTACCTACCAAAAACAGGTAGTTAATAGTATACATATCTGTTACACACTGTAATGCGTATAAACGATAACAAAAATAAGGAGTCCATATCAACCGTTCAGACTATACGCGAGAAGTATACAGCCTAATGGCAGAGTTGCCAAACTATCAGAGCTTACTTAAACCGATATACCTATGGTTCCAATATACAGTGAAAAAGATCTGAACGACCCCTATAAGATATACACGTGAACTATGCAATATACATTCATGATACAGGGGTACTTAAGGGCTCCACAAAATTTTTAAAAATTATGAAACTATACATGTTGACGAATCGACAGAGCCAATATTATGGAATGGTCAAGTGAGCTCCGTATATCGGTGTCCAGTTGACCACGGAGCTCACTTGAACCTGAATTTTAACATGGGCGGAGTCCACTTTATGCCGTAGATATATATATATATATATATAAACAAAAAAGAAGGTGAATTATGAAGAGACACGAACACTGAGAAGAAGAAACGCTGCTGGTAAGATTTTTTTAAATTTCACTCAGCATGTCAGTAATTTTATAAAATTGAAAAAAGAAAATTGTGGAAAAACTTACCTTACTGCAATGATCTGAAAGGCTGTAAAATCCTACACAGGGCACTTATTTGTATATCTTCGCAGCTATCGCGAGAAAATAAAAAGTCTAGTTGTTATGTAGGGAAAGTGTTACGGACGAGAGAAAACTAAGGCTGAGAAGGAAGAGCAGCTATCGCGAGAAAATAAAAAGTCTAGTTGTTATTTAGGGAAAGTGTTACGGACGAGAGAAAACTAAGGCTGAGAAGGAAGAGGAGCTATCGCGAGAAAATAAAAAGTCTAGTTGTTATTTAGGGAAAGTGTTACGGACGAGAGAAAACTAAGGCTGAGAAGGAAGAGGATGAGGAGTAAAAACGTGCACAATGGTGGCAGTGGAGAAATTATCAATGGGCTGTTCTAATAAGCCAGTATTATGGATATAATTGATCGTTAAGACGATAACTGAATCGACCACGAACTGAATTTGGAGCACTTCCCCCGTAACAAAATCACGCCGTAAACGTAGATCGTTCGTATAAACGTACTCGTTGACACAATACGAGAAGGTAAAAATCCGATCACGTGAAAAAAAACTCAGAAAATTAATTACTACCGGGTGGATTGTCACATTTGCGAACTCACTACTGTTTAATAAAACTAACATTAAATAGTCAGCCATACCGTTTGAACGACAAATGCTAAATGACCAAAGCGTCTATTTTATAAGCCCATGATGTTATGGCTCCAGATGTTTTTATTAGCAGAGAAATTTCCGTGAATCATTCACACATAGATGAAGAAACAGAAATACTTGTAATATATATATAAATGTTAGCCTAAGATACCTAGAAATTCTCCCCAAAACCTTTAAACATTTCCTTACTTTTCCTATTCAACCTCTCCCACTAACCCGACAGACACAAGCTGTGGGTTCTCGTCCCGTCTGTTGTTACGGTTGAAAATAATGTCCAAACTCTAAAGTGTGAACATTATTTTCAACTAATCAAACAGCTTTCCTTTATTTGTTATTTGTAAAAATGTCATTTATATAAACAAAAATCAAAGCACAAAACAGAATGAAAAAAAAGGTTAAAATTTGCACAGATAAAAAACAACTAGGTAGAATAACAGAAAATTATTAGTCTATAGATTGTATGAAAACTGAATTAATATTTTAATAATTTTTTGTAAATTTCCAATACAAAGGATAGCATGGTTACCAAAGAAGGAAAAAGGAAAACATTAAAAGATAAAACAACTCTTTACAACTCTTTATTGTTGTTCTGTAAAAAAAATACACAACATATTAAAAAAACAAGTATTAAAAATATATATACACAAAAGTACCTTTTAATAGCCAGACCAGCACGCTGGCCTGGCGTACGCCCACTAAAATCTTCACCCCTTTATAGGTGCCTAGGGGCACCATATCCGCGGGGGTGGCGGCATTCGGGGCAGCCTCGCCCCGCAGCACGATCATTGGTAGGGTCTGAAACAAAACAAAAAAAAACCGATTAAAAAACAAGATTAAAATACATATATCTAAAATTTTGTAGCGATCAGATTTAAAAAAAAAACAGCGACACCTAAGCAGAGCAGACCAAGGCATAGCAGTATACGTTTCAAGTAATTACCTATATCAACATATAAAAATAAAACAGTAGAAATTAACAAAAAAAACATCGTTATGCAGAAGAAGAAGAAGAGCAGACCAAGGCATAGCAGTATACGTTTCAAGTAATTACCTATATCAACATATAAAAATAAAACAGTAAAAATTAACAAAAAAAACATCGTTATGCAGAAGAAGAAGAAGAGCAGACCTAGGCATAGCAGTATACGTTTCAAGTAATTACCTATATCAACATATAAAAAATAAAACAGTAGAAATTAACAAAAATTCAAAAAAACATCGTTATGCAGAAGAAGAAGAAGAGCAGACCTAGGCATAGCAGTATACGTTTCAAGTAATTACCTATATCAACATATAAAAATAAAACAGTAGAAATTAACAAAAATTCAACGTTATGTAGAAGAAGAGCAGACCTATACGTTTCAAGTAATTACCTATATCAACATATAAAAATAAAACAGTAGAAATTAACAAAAATTAAAAAAAAAAAACATCGTTATGCAGAAGAAGAGCAGACCAAGGCATAGCAGTATACGTTTCAAATAATTACCTATATCAACATATAAAAATAAAACAGTAGAAATTAACTAAAATTCAACGTTATGCAGAAGAAAAGCAGACCTATACGTTTCAAGTAATTAACTATATCAACATATAAAAATTTTACAAAAACTTACTCGCTGGTGCGGGGTGAGGTGCGCCCTTATCCTGTTTCTGATTGCCGGTTCTGGAAAAAGATAGGTATTTAAGATACTTGACTAATAAGTTTGTAGAGTAAACTTACCCATTATTAGTTGGTTAGAAATTGTCGCAGAAAATAGAGCATCCCGTCTTTTTATGCATTTTGAATAATTAGTCAGAGAATACCAAAAAAACATGCAGTCTTAGATATTTGACCGCAAGTATGGTTTAAATATATCATGAGAAATTCGAAAGTCACATATGATCCAGATGCATTTAAGGTCTGCGAATCATATGTTTGATGACATTAGTTTATTCAGCGGTTCTAATTGCTTGTTAGACAGGATGCAGTTGCAATAAACTATACATTTCATAGATAAAATTCTTAGATAAAAATGTGTCATGCAAATTAAGAGCAATATTCCTGGATTCGCAAACAAAGACGGCTAATTCTATTACTACACTGAGAAAAGTATTTAAACAATTTTATATTCGATAAGTAGGTTCTGTATTTCTTTATCTGTTCAGTAATGCTATTATGTTTTAACAAATAACGGCATAAGAATACATAAGAAATATATATTATTATAAGATATAATAAGCAGCGTGTATTAAAAACATAGTATTTAAGTATTTTAAACATTGTGAGTAAGATAATCATTAAACCATAAGATGTTTCACAATTGTAAGCCACTTATGTGCAAATGCGACCCCAAGTGCTCAGTCAATATTGAGGTGACATTTTTTTGCCAAATATGTAAAACATCATTTACGAAGAATATTACAGACGATGTATTTAGACCAACGCTTCACCCCCGTTGTGGTTATCACGCCATGCCTACAACGTATAAATTTACGTGTGGAGGAACGGTGCATACTGTTGGTATAGCTACTCAGTTTTTCCTAGCCAGTGATACCGAAGATGATTCTGTAGGAAGTACTGACGAACTTAGTGACTGAGTAAGTAGTTTATGTGAAACGAAGAAACAGAAATACTTGTAATATATATATAAATGTTAGCCTAAGATACCTAGAAATCTCTCAAAAACCTTTAAACATTTCCTTACTTTTCCTATTCAACCTCTCCCACTAACCCGACAGACACAAGCTGTGGGTTCTCGTCCCGTCTGTTGTTATGGTTGAAAATAATGTCCAAACTCTAAAGTGTGAACATTGTTTTTAACTAACCAAATAGCTTTCCTTTCTTTTATTTGTAAAAACGTCATTTATATAAACAAAAAATCAAAGAACAATTATTCGTATATGGCTATGTAGTCAAACTATTATTCGTATATGGCTATGTAATCAACAAAAAAAAAAAGATCAAAATATGCTTTGATTAAATACATTATCAAAACATTGATAAAATAAAAATAAAACAAAATACGAGGGTAAAGTGGAAAATTTCGGTAAAAAATATATAACAACAAAAAAAAACGGTAATGAACTTAGCTATGAATTTAAAAACTTTAAACACCGAAAATAAAACACTGGAAAAATTAACATAATTTATTAATAATATACATGTATATTATACATATCGTATTTCACCTTTACAAAGATAACCTATTCTACTTGGAGAGTAGCTTTTCTGTGGATCGTTGTTTATCGCTATCCGATTACCAATAGTATTTTGCTGGCTGTTATTATTATTATTATTATCTAAAACTCCCTTTTTGCCATCTGTTTTCATATGAATCTTCTTCTTCTTCTTATTGTTCTTAGTCATTTTAAATAGTGGTCTAATAATGTCACGATATTTTTCGGGTGAAGCTTGGTGTCTTAGTTTTCCCAACGTATCTCTGTGTACATCAGTTATTTGCAGTATTCGTTTGTACATTTGATGATCTAGAGGCGTAAAGTTTTTAGGATACTTGTAAAATAATAAATTCTGAAGACCGTCTGTTGCTGGAAACTTTTCTTCATCTACTAATATATTATCCTCTTCAAATATTAAAGTTGTCTCTCCCAGCTTCCATGTTCTATCGCCAACATACTCGGGGCCAAACACATAGTCATATTCTTCAAACATAGTCACGTCTTACTCCACCAGCTGTCAATCACTAAATGATTTTGAAAAAGTGATGCGTATCTATATAACGTGCTGATCACCAGCGATAAAGAGAACTAACACTTTTTAATAAAAGCAAAAACGTCTCTGACACCTACCTGACGCATATCTGACACCTAGCTGACGCATACCTGACACCTAGCTGACGCATACCTGACGCATACCTGACGTATACCTGACGCATACCTGACACCTAGCTGACGCATACCTGACACCTATCTGACGCATACCTGACACCTATCTGACGCATACCTGACACCTAGCTGACACCTAGCTGACGCATACCTGACGCATACCTGACACCTAGCTGACGCATACGCCCTGAGTACCAAGCAAATCAGGTTTTTTAAAGATAATGCATTAAGTTTACGCAGTTATTTCTTAAAATTTTTATATAACACTCTCTAAAGCATATTCTGAGACCGTTATTTTTTTTTTGCTAAACAATATAGAATGTGTTATAAATGAAAAACTTTATATTTTATTATTATATTTATTAATACTAATTACAATTTGGTATTTTATGTGTCCATAAATTTTACAATTTTTATATATGTATTGTATTAATACCTTTAAAGATTACAATAATTTTTATTTTATGTACATAATTTTCAACTTTATACAATATTAATAATTTTTGTTATATTTTCTTTCTTGATACTTGGGTTTGGAACCATTATCTCATATAATCATCATCGTTGATACTGCAGAAAGTTACCATACCCGGGGAAGATCATTGTTTTTCGGATTAGGTATTTTCAAGATTTGTACATCAAATTTTGTATTTCTCAGGTGGACAGCAGCGTTAGATGTCGATATATTGCTAATTTGTTCTAATAACTTTGACATATTGGCACTTGAACTTGTTTCTGGCGATATCGGGTGTCTAACGTCATCATCATCATCATAGGAAGATCAGTGGTTTTTCGGATTAGGTATTTTCAAGATTTGTACATCAAATTTTGTATTTCTCAGGTGGACAGCAGCGTTAGATGTCGATATATTGCTAATTTGTTCTAATAACTTTGACATATTGGCACTTGAACTTGTTTCTGTCGATATCGGGTGTCTAAAGTCATCATTTAAGGCAACAATTCTGATTTTGTCACCTGTTGTGTAGCCAGCTTGCTTTTTTATATTCTCAAGAGCGGTCTCTAAATGGTTTTTTAGATAGTCTTTGTCTTGTTCTAAACCTTCACCTATTTTAAAGTTGTCACAATTAACTTGAAAAGTGCATAGATAAGCGTTGAATTTTTTTATTTCTCGCTGATTTATAATATTTATTGACCATTGATCAGACATTGTTAATTTATACAAAATCAAAATTTATCGAAAACACGAGCGAGACAAAACACGTCTTTCCTGTAACAGCGTCTAATAAAGAATGAGGTACAATGTCTAATGCGTAATATTATTATTATAATTTTTGAAAGCCAAGAGGTGTTGTGTCAATTAATGAGTCATCACTTTGTATTATTTTTCGTTTCTTGTAGGCCATCTTGAAAGTCTTTGATACCCTTTTTCTCGTAACAATATCTTTGGTCTCTGTATCCCTACCGATCTGGTCATACGTGAGCTTAATTTCTTTGGTTGGATCGTGTATGATGTCATTCATGGCGGAGGCATTGAGTACTAGGCTGTTTTCGTAGTTTAAAGTGAAACCTTTGATTTTAGTCACCTCTTTGCCCTTGGCTGTTTTGTAAAAATAACTTTTAGGACCTGTACTGAGCCATTCAACTATGTAGTCATCTCCAGGCAACTCATCACTCCAATCGCCCAACATTTCACCTGTTTCGACAGTGTTTAGGCCATCATCAATGTAAACAATGGAGTCTGTGTCGAAGTAGGCAACTGCTTCTCCTAGCCTATCAATCATCTCGTACAGTCTTAGACGAGCGTTACTGGTCGTAAATAATGCCACAAAAATATTCGTATATGTTGGGTCTTCCACAAACACGTCTTTATAATCGTAAGAGACTTGTGCTATATTATCATTAATAAATGTGACGTTTGTTAAATTTATTTTATCGTTCATCAAAACTTCGTACCATCTTTTAATGTCCACAACATACTCTGTCTGTTTCATATTCATTCTTTGGCCAAATTTACCCCATAGACTATTTAGGCATATTTTAGCGACTGCTCGTTTACCGGGATTTGGGGCTATTTTAGATAAATCGAGCTCTATGTCCATCTGCTCTTTTACAGCCCGAGCGTACTCTTCATTTGTGGCATACGTATGTGGACTAGTTTCTAATTTGATCTTCATAAAATCTTTGACATATCCCTTGAACAAATCTGTCGATGTTTGCTCAAAATGCCACACCTCGTGAATTTTTATTATTTTATACCCTTTTTCTAAGGCCTTATTAATTTCTAGAGTTGTCCATGTACCCCTCAGCATTCTTTCCGAGTCATCATGATCACAATTTTCGCAATCTTCCAAGACGCATTGATTACACAGTGGAAACATTAATTTGTCAGTTTTGACAGGTAATACAGGATGGTATAAATCAGTAGGCGGTAGTATTTGGCAATGTACTAGACCAAACCAATTAGGATCGTATACTTCAGGTGCATGTATTTTTGTAGGGTGGCCAACTGGATATTGATCGTAATATTGTACGGTTGGATACAGTGATACAATATCTATGTATCTGAGCTTTTTCCCAGTCACGTTTAGTTTTATGGCGTTTGTTCTACCGCCAAAGAATGCTTCACGAGGCTTTAAGGGTTCAATAAGTTGAGGATCTGCGGCGTTTTTACATTCTTTGGATTTTAACCACTCACATTCCCACATTTCTACCAAGTTGTACCCTGCTTCTTTTATTTGTTTTGATCGTCTTATTGTTCTCTCGTACAAGTCACTCATTGTCTCATTGTTGACGTGGTTAACTGTGTCGTTCTTAAAGCATTCTGGGTGGCCATGCCAGAAGCAACCGTGGTACTGGTACACAGTATTTGACTCTTCCGAGAAACCATCAACTTTTGCACCGCAAATTGTCACTTCTCCGCCATTAAGAGCATGTTGGACGTTAGAAAATTGATTGAGCCATTTTATTGATGCCCTGCTATATGTCTCCTTTATCTCCTGCTTTACAACGCCAATGGTGTTTGTTCGAAGATATTTAGATCTATATATGGCCATACACACACTGGCAATAGTCAGATATTGAAATGGGTCTATGTTTGCTATTTCTAAAAATTCCTTGCGAAATTCCAAACACCCACGTCGTAAAATATCAACATCTGAATCGCAATAGGTATGGAGCTCTTTCTGTAACACAAAGTGGTCATTTTTATGCTCATCGTACCATTTCTTAAAATCAGATCTTTGTTTTGTTTTCATTGTGTTGGGTCCATAATACGCAATATCTGGTAAGCAGCCTTCGTAGTGAGTATTTTCAGGAGTGTTGAAAAAGTGAGGAAAATAGCCTTTCTTTAATTCATGCAGACCAAAAGTTTTAGGAAAACCGGACAGGGGGCCGGCTACAAAATTAGAGCTGTCTATTATTTTCAGTTTAAGAGCCTCGACTTCCAAAAGCATAAGTTTTGACCCGTTGTAGATAGTGTACGGCTTTATCGTGTTTTCCACGCAATATTTTAAAATGAAATATGAATCGTATGATTTACTATTGTGGGCTATCGCTGTATAATTTCTATGTTTCTCGGAAATTAACCATCTACAGAACTCTTCATTGTCTTTAAAAACAAATTTATGTCCGCCGAAATCCTGCGCAATTACAAGATTCGGTACATGAATGCCTGTATCCTGCATTGCCTCGTAATCAAAGAAAATATATCTTTCGTTGTAAGAGCATTTCATTATTTTTTCTTCAGAGAGATTGTTACATATACAAGGGTCTTTGCAACTTTGTGACTGTTTGTGATTTTCTTTACAGCCTGAATTTATCACGCTTGATCTGTTATTGCAAGTACAGGCTACAGTACAAACTCCTCCTTTGGCTGGTTTTTTCATCATGTAACACTGATGCGTAGCTATTTCTACAAAGGTATTACAGTTTCTGCACATGGAGTAACCGCATACATGCTCCTTATCTCTCTTGCATAGTTTATTACATTTGTCACATTTAAATACTTCTTTGCAAGCTTCTGTATGGTTTCTTAAACATTCATTGTTGTAGCAATAACGGTTACAGTCCTTGCACAAAACTTTGCTTTTTGTAGTCAAGTCATGCTCGGGATGTTTGCAAATCGTACAAAGTGCACGATTCTTGCATTTGTGTACACGGTAATGACTGTAAGGGGTATCACACTTCGCACAATAAAAACGACTACCGTAAAGACCCTTTAAATTGTTTATAACATCAAAATGATTCCCGTTTTTATACAAATAAATCTTGGCTGTTTTTTCGGGGCCCTCGTATATGATTGTGTTGAAATTTTCTGCACAAATAATCTTTATCTGCACATCCAATAACTCCTCTGCCTTCTTAAAATTATCCAACGTAAAGCCATCGTTATAACAACCGCCCAACAGGTTGCAAAGTTTTTCGGCCAAATCAGTCTGCAATTTTCGACCTATACGTATGCTATGAGCATCGCTTTTGATCAATTTGTGGCCCAAAATCTCGTTTGTGACGTATGTTAAGCCCACTATAACTGCTCGAGCCCCGCATAAAGTGTCGGTATTTTTAATCTGGGTAATGCTTTTCTTGGTGCGACGGTCCTCTGCCAAATTTATAATTTTATGTCGGCCGCTACCCCTAGGTATCTTGAAAATTTGTATATCAAATATAGTATCTTCGACTTGAACCGACTCGTCAGAAGTTACAATGTTTTCGATATGAGCCAAGATATTATCCGTATTTAAATCTGTTTCAGTACCTGTTGATATGGGATGTTTAAAATTTTCATTACGAACAATTATACGAATTTTATCCCCTTTTTGAAAGCCGGCTCCTTCTTTAGCATCCTGTATACCTTTTTCTAATATCTTTGCTAAATCAATATTTAAATTACCTTTGCACTCTTCATAACGTAATTGAAACGAATTTAAAAAAAGTGTTAAATTTAGAAATAAAACGTTTACCTGTGGTAATTAAAGACCAGACCATGATGATCGCCTTGAGAACAACAACAACAACAACAACAACAACACTGGACACTAACAAATCACAACGTTTACAGTGAAAGTTATAGCGTGACGTACTCGTTGAAGGTTGACAGCAGAATGAACAGGGCTTCTATTAGGGCGTTCTTTTATACCTCTTTGTTGACCTTGAAACGTGCCAAATATTAGTGATTTTGAAAAACTAGGGCGAGTTTGTTTAAAGACACATCGCTTAATAATAACATAACATTCAATTATTACATAAAACTGCTATTTGTCCTTATCTGTGTTATAGATTTAAATGAAATTGAAAAAAAAAGTTTGCCGTTTGCATAGCGAACTCCCCTATTTTGTGAGTTAAATGGACTCGTCCAACAGTACCAATACCTTAAATATGTTTGGATAGGTGTATATCCATCCCGATGACTAACATATCCCTGTAACTATTCTGTATAAACTTATATTTTTTGTTACTTATTATCTAACATTTTAAGTCGTAAATATATTGCAGTTTAGCTAAAAATCTTTTTCTTTACAATTCTAACATAATATTTGGCTTTGAACACATGTTACATAGTAAATAGAATGTTAGCTTCTTCCGGGAATTTGATAAATAAAAAACATATATTTTTTACAATTTTTATTATTACTCGTAAATACAAAACACATCTTTTACACTTTTTTTTTAATTATATACAGATACAAGTTTAGATATTAGAGTTTTTAATTGTTGTAAGATATTTTCGTTTGGGCAAGGCACTCCAAATAGATTCCAGTTAAATTGTCCAGCGGCCACAACTTTTCTAGTAAATTCATTAAATTTACAGTAAGTATTTTGACGGAAAAAGTAAATATGGCCATCAATCCATCGAAGTGCAAGAGAAATATCTTCAGGTATTCCCGGAAATATGTCTTTTATCCAGCCTCTTCTTACCTCGCTAGTAAAATCATTAGAAAATTCTATATATGACATATTGTTGTAAAATGTATAGGATTGCCCGGAATTTGATTGAAAAATAGCATTGATGTGGGCCTTCTTGGGTATATTAAGTGTAAAATTATCAATATATTGAATGCTAGGAAAGGATGCTGAGAAATATTTGTTTGGTGGCACAATTGTAACCAAATCACCGGCTGTTGTTTGAAAAATGTGTTGTAAAGTGTATTGACGTAATTCTGCAGGAACATAATCAGCAAGAAGTTCAGGCTGAGATGGAATAATCATTTCGTTCAAGTCTAGTTTCCATATAAATTTATCGCGGGCGATATATAATCGGTAATTTGAAAACTCTGGAGCAGTGGCTAAAAACATAAAATCTGGAACAATATCACACAAATTTTTCGGTTGCTTACTAGGCCTTGGTCTTGTCGAACTAGTTGTTGGTCTTGACGTTGTCGAACTAGTTGTTGTTGGTGTATGTACCGTTGTATACCTTGAGCGGGTCGTTTGCTTACGAGTTGTTGTTGTTGAGCTAGTTGTTGTAAACTTTGGGTTTGGAGCATAGGTATTGTTAGGCCCACATAGATATTGTATTGCGTTTATATCATCCTTATGTAGACCACTAATCTTATGCTGATACATACTATACATGACAGCACTTTGTGTTCCACTATGACCGATTCCAAGAGCATGCCCAATTTCATGAACCAGTACCATAAGAAAACTTATACGGCCTTCAGGTATAGAGTCGTTTCCAAAATGCCAGGGCTTCGTTATATCTAAATGTATCTCTGTACAGGTGTCTGCGGGATGAGGAAAGTATGAATGTCCTAAAGCAGCACCTCCAACAAATCTAGTAGGACATTCGGCATCTCCCATACAATTTGCTCTAAAATGATGAGTTCCCCTAACCATAGTTATGGTTATATCTGGTGGCTCTAGCGTAGGATTTGTAACCATTGTGAATGTTAAGGTTGAAACATTTTGCCACGTCTGAAATGCCATTTCTGCGTCTTTTTGGGCCTTGGGCGTTCTTTGAGGAAAATACCATCGCAGGTGTTGAAAAGTGCATAGATAAGCGTTGAATTTTTTTATTTCTCGCTGATTTATAATATTTATTGACCATTGATCAGACATTGTTAATTTATACAAAATCAAAATTTATCGAAAACACGAGCGAGACAAAACACGTCTTTCCTGTAACAGCGTCTAATAAAGAATGAGGTACAATGTCTAATGCGTAATATTATTATTATAATTTTTGAAAGCCAAGAGGTGTTGTGTCAATTAATGAGTCATCACTTTGTATTATTTTTCGTTTCTTGTAGGCCATCTTGAAAGTCTTTGATACCCTTTTTCTCGTAACAATATCTTTGGTCTCTGTATCCCTACCGATCTGGTCATACGTGAGCTTAATTTCTTTGGTTGGATCGTGTATGATGTAATTCATGGCGGAGGCATTGAGTACTAGGCTGTTTTCGTAGTTTAAAGTGAAACCTTTGATTTTAGTCACCTCTTTGCCCTTGGCTGTTTTGTAAAAATAACTTTTAGGACCTGTACTGAGCCATTCAACTATGTAGTCATCTCCAGGCAACTCATCACTCCAATCGCCCAACATTTCACCTGTTTCGACAGTGTTTAGGCCATCATCAATGTAAACAATGGAGTCTGTGTCGAAGTAGGCAACTGCTTCTCCTAGCCTATCAATCATCTCGTACAGTCTTAGACGAGCGTTACTGGTCGTAAATAATGCCACAAAAATATTCGTATATGTTGGGTCTTCCACAAACACGTCTTTATAATCGTAAGAGACTTGTGCTATATTATCATTAATAAATGTGACGTTTGTTAAATTTATTTTATCGTTCATCAAAACTTCGTACCATCTTTTAATGTCCACAACATACTCTGTCTGTTTCATATTCATTCTTTGGCCAAATTTACCCCATAGACTATTTAGGCATATTTTAGCGACTGCTCGTTTACCGGGATTTGGGGCTATTTTAGATAAATCGAGCTCTATGTCCATCTGCTCTTTTACAGCCCGAGCGTACTCTTCATTTGTGGCATACGTATGTGGACTAGTTTCTAATTTGATCTTCATAAAATCTTTGACATATCCCTTGAACAAATCTGTCGATGTTTGCTCAAAATGCCACACCTCGTGAATTTTTATTATTTTATACCCTTTTTCTAAGGCCTTATTAATTTCTAGAGTTGTCCATGTACCCCTCAGCATTCTTTCCGAGTCATCATGATCACAATTTTCGCAATCTTCCAAGACGCATTGAATCACAACGTTTACAGTGAAAGTTATAGCGTGACGTACTCGTTGAAGGTTGACAGCAGAATGAACAGGGCTTCTATTAGGGCGTTCTTTTATACCTCTTTGTTGACCTTGAAACGTGCCAAATATTAGTGATTTTGAAAAACTAGGGCGAGTTTGTTTAAAGACACATCGCTTAATAATAACATAACATTCAATTATTACATAAAACTGCTATTTGTCCTTATCTGTGTTATAGATTTAAATGAAATTGAAAAAAAAAGTTTGCCGTTTGCATAGCGAACTCCCCTATTTTGTGAGTTAAATGGACTCGTCCAACAGTACCAATACCTTAAATATGTTTGGATAGGTGTATATCCATCCCGATGACTAACATATCCCTGTAACTATTCTGTATAAACTTATATTTTTTGTTACTTATTATCTAACATTTTAAGTCGTAAATATATTGCAGTTTAGCTAAAAATCTTTTTCTTTACAATTCTAACATAATATTTGGCTTTGAACACATGTTACATAGTAAATAGAATGTTAGCTTCTTCCGGGAATTTGATAAATAAAAAACATATATTTTTTACAATTTTTATTATTACTCGTAAATACAAAACACATCTTTTACACTTTTTTTTTAATTATATACAGATACAAGTTTAGATATTAGAGTTTTTAATTGTTGTAAGATATTTTCGTTTGGGCAAGGCACTCCAAATAGATTCCAGTTAAATTGTCCAGCGGCCACAACTTTTCTAGTAAATTCATTAAATTTACAGTAAGTATTTTGACGGAAAAAGTAAATATGGCCATCAATCCATCGAAGTGCAAGAGAAATATCTTCAGGTATTCCCGGAAATATGTCTTTTATCCAGCCTCTTCTTACCTCGCTAGTAAAATCATTAGAAAATTCTATATATGACATATTGTTGTAAAATGTATAGGATTGCCCGGAATTTGATTGAAAAATAGCATTGATGTGGGCCTTCTTGGGTATATTAAGTGTAAAATTATCAATATATTGAATGCTAGGAAAGGATGCTGAGAAATATTTGTTTGGTGGCACAATTGTAACCAAATCACCGGCTGTTGTTTGAAAAATGTGTTGTAAAGTGTATTGACGTAATTCTGCAGGAACATAATCAGCAAGAAGTTCAGGCTGAGATGGAATAATCATTTCGTTCAAGTCTAGTTTCCATATAAATTTATCGCGGGCGATATATAATCGGTAATTTGAAAACTCTGGAGCAGTGGCTAAAAACATAAAATCTGGAACAATATCACACAAATTTTTCGGTTGCTTACTAGGCCTTGGTCTTGTCGAACTAGTTGTTGGTCTTGACGTTGTCGAACTAGTTGTTGTTGGTGTATGTACCGTTGTATACCTTGAGCGGGTCGTTTGCTTACGAGTTGTTGTTGTTGAGCTAGTTGTTGTAAACTTTGGGTTTGGAGCATAGGTATTGTTAGGCCCACATAGATATTGTATTGCGTTTATATCATCCTTATGTAGACCACTAATCTTATGCTGATACATACTATACATGACAGCACTTTGTGTTCCACTATGACCGATTCCAAGAGCATGCCCAATTTCATGAACCAGTACCATAAGAAAACTTATACGGCCTTCAGGTATAGAGTCGTTTCCAAAATGCCAGGGCTTCGTTATATCTAAATGTATCTCTGTACAGGTGTCTGCGGGATGAGGAAAGTATGAATGTCCTAAAGCAGCACCTCCAACAAATCTAGTAGGACATTCGGCATCTCCCATACAATTTGCTCTAAAATGATGAGTTCCCCTAACCATAGTTATGGTTATATCTGGTGGCTCTAGCGTAGGATTTGTAACCATTGTGAATGTTAAGGTTGAAACATTTTGCCACGTCTGAAATGCCATTTCTGCGTCTTTTTGGGCCTTGGGCGTTCTTTGAGGAAAATACCATCGCAGGTGTTGTTTGTGCCATGGAGAAGCCACTATAAATTCGTTATCACTGTGGTGACAACGCGGACGACGCATCAATTTGATTGTTGCATTATTAAGCAAACCATCCACTGGTAAATTATACTTTTCTTGAAAGTTAATTATCAAAGTAGAGAAATCTGTACTATTATCGATCTGTTCATATTGATTTAGATAGGCAATAGCGTCTTTTTCCGAGAAATCATTGCAAAACACGCTTGCGAACGTTAGCATAAAAACTAATACGTCTATTCCCTTCAACATCGTGGCTGCGAATAATTTTAAAATATTAAGTAGCATGTATATACCCGGTTATTAGTATCTATTTGTTTTCAACAACGTTTTAGTCAGTAAGGTACTAGGGACATCTAGTTACTGTACTTTGTACTTTAAACAAAGAATAAAAATATTACAATATATTTTACTATTTTCTACTTTATATTGTTATATGGTACTAGATTATGTTCATCTTAAATTGGCTTAGTCATATAGACGCGAATATACCAAATGTGTATGCATTCAACGATGAATCACCGGTTGGACATTTCCTTTTAACACATCTCCCACGATATATAGCCGGAAACACGTGCACTTTGGAATTCTAGTTAATGTGAGATAAAATATATTCACACGAATGCCGGAAACATGTGCACATTCCGGTCTAGTTAATAATTAAGCCCGGCATGTGATGCATAAATGAATAGTCTTACGAAATATTGCGCAACATGGTTTAAGCGTGAGTTACGTCATAACAGCCTGTCTATTTAATGAACGAATACGTTTTGTACTACCAGTCTGCAGTCAACATTGCGAAAGTAACAACGGTTGTTTGTGCCCGTCAACGTTTACGAAAAGTAACAGTGAGTGTTTGTGCCAGTCAACATGTACGAAAAGTAACAGTGGGTGTTTGTGCTACAAGAACCTTGGCGATAAGGTGTTTGTTTGTGTTTGGGCTACAAAAATTAAAAACGTAAGTACTATTTTATATATTTTTTAGAGGTTTCATAGAACATTTTCTTCGTAGGTAGGTCATTTCAACAATGGGTTTAAAAAAAAACAATTACTTTAGAACATTACTTTTATTTATTTATTTCCTAGTATCTGTGCTACAGCAATAAAAATGTTTTTACGTAACTCTAGTAGAGATTCCGGAGCCTCCTCAAAATATGCTGCCGTCGATCTGTTTTTCTTAAAATCGTGATATATATCAACCATTTTTCTGTCTTCATCATTTTTACGCATGAACATTCCTTTTATCATAGTAAATTCTATTTGATGAGGTAGATGATGTTTTGTAATTGCGTCTGTTGGATCGTATATTATTTTATTATGCTCATTCCAGAAATGTGGTGTGATTGTAACTCCATTTGAGTAAAACTTTGTACCTACTACGACCTTTGTTGTTATTCCATATTGTTTTGCGACTTCATGCAATATTAAACTAGTCGGTAAACACGCGCCTGCGTAGTTGGCCCGAATAAATTCTTGCTCAATACATGTCTTAATTAAGTTTAACTGAATGTACTGTTTCATAAGATTGGCCATACGGCGATGTGTCTGCTTTGACTGTTATTCGATGAATGAACGCTTGCTGGTATTACTCAGAGTGTGTTAATGATGAAAGTGGTGGGGGTAATCAAGATTTTTTGTCTGTTTACAACTAATGTAATCAAGTTGACTAAAAGCGATAAATGCACCACTTTTACATTGATTCTTATGGAAGAACAAGCACAAATCTGCACATTTCAGAGGCCTTTTGAGCATAATGTTATACCATTTAATCTTCCGTCCGACCGAGGATATAACTTTGGTTGTTTACAGCTAATGTACTCAATTTTACTAAATGCGCTAAATCCCACACTTTTTTACATTGATTCTTATGGATGAACGTGTACCTTATACCCTAATTCAGCACTTTATTCTGTTTCAGATATTCCTACCGTTCACGCGTCGTTTAGATTCCTCTGGTTATGTGACATAATGTCTTATGATACAATATGTGAATCTGAAAAACCTTGCAGGTGTAAACGACTATTCCAAATGAACAATTGGAACGAAACTAGAACTGTGTCCATATCATGTGACACACGTCACTATTACGAAGAATCAAAAGAAGAAGCTGAGCAACGGTCAAACCACTAGGTTTTGTGAAAAAGGGACGATTTTGGTTGGCATATCCTAATCGCTTACTAAAGATGGAGGAAGCTTATCCAGACGTGCTTTTTGGATACTAATGTAATGTAAATAACAATATTTGTACATGTCTTTTTTTTTATATAAAGGTATCACAGTGTTGTATGTAAAACTTGTATTTTTTTTAATTATTTTTATACTTTCTGTATTCGTTTCTTGGTCTCTGTCTTAATATAAAGGCGTATAACTTGTGTATTTTTATACTTTGTGTATTCGTTTCTTGGTCTCTATGAAGGTGAAAGAAAAACGAGGGTGATTAGGAGCAGAGGGTAGCAGAGGGTAACAGAGGGTAACAGAGCGTACCAGAGGGTAGCAGAGGGTAACAGAGACACACAGAGGGTAGCAGAGGGTAGCAGACACACACACACACACACACACAGTACGCGCTTCGTAGGTTAAGAATAGACGCTATCTTCACGTTGCGTAAAAGAAAAAGAAGAAGAATTGATGTTGCGTAAAAGAAGAAGAAGAATTGATGTTGCGTAAAAGAAGAAGAATTCGTAAAAGAAGAAGAATTAGGTTAGGTTAGGTTAGGTTCGGTTTGGTTAGGTTACGTTAGGTTAGGTCGAATCCGGGGAAATCTGTGTCAGGGGTCTGGGGAAATTTGCCATATTCACCATAGGGTAGCGAGCGGTTTTTCCCCAGAATCTGGGGAAAAAAGTGAACTGAAGTGACACCCTATCTACTCACACACACACGCGCAAATACACTCTTCACCTCTCGACTCCTACACATTAGTCGCCACTTACGACAGGCAAGGCCTTCTTGCCTCGGTCGTCTTCTTATCTCTGCAAGCTGAACGGACACACACATTCACACACACACACGAACGCACACACGCAAACACACACGCGCAAATACACTCTTCACCTCTCGACTTCTACCCATTAATGGCCTCTTACGACAGGCATGGCCTTCTTGCCTTGGCCGTATTCTAATCTCTGCGAGCCGAACGGACACACACATACATTCATACACACTCACACACACACGCACACACGCACACACACACATACACTCTTCACCTCTCGACTCCTACCCATTAGTCGCCACTTAAGACAGGCAGGGCCTTCTTGCCACGGCCGTGTTCTTATCTCTGCGAGCCGACTGGACACACACACACTCACACACACACATACATACACACTCACACACGCACGCACACAGACACACACACATACACACTTCACCTCTCGACTCCTATCCATTATTCTCCTCTTACGACAGGCAGGGACTTCTTGCCATGGCCGTGTTTTTATCTCTACAAGCCGAACGGACACACACACACGCACACACAAACACACGCACACAATAACACACGCACACACGCACACGCACACACTCTTTACCTCTCAACTTCTATCCATTAGTCGCCACTTAAGATAGGCAGAACCTACTTCCCTCGGCCGTATTCTTATCTCTGTAAGCCAACCGGACACACACACATATACACACACACTCACACACGTACACACACACGCATACACGCTCACACACATACACTCTTCACCTCTCGACTCCTACCTATTAGTCGCCTCTTACGGCATTCAGGGACTTCTTGCCACGGCCGTGTTCTTATCTCTGCGAGCCGAACGGACACACACACACACTCACACACACACACGCACGCACACACGCACACACACACACATACACTCTTCACTTCTCGACTCCTACCCATTGTTCTCCTCTTACGACAGGCAGGGACTTCTTGCCACGGCCGTGTTTTTATCTCTGCAAGCCGAACGGACACACACACACACGCACAAACAAACACACGCACACAGGAACACACGCACACACGCACACGCACACACTCTGCACCTCTCGACTTCTATTCATTATTCTCCTCTTACGACAGGCAGGGAGTTCTTGCCACGGCCGTGTTTTTATCTCTGCAAGCCGAACGGACACACACACACACACGCACACACAAACACACGCACACAGGAACACACGCACACGCAATCACTCTCCACCTCTCGACTCCTATCCATTAGTGGCCTCTTAAGACAGGCAGGGCCTTCTTGCCACGGCCGTATTCTCATCTCTGCGAGCCGAGCGGACACACACACACACACTCACACACACACATACACTCTTCACCTCTCGACCCCTACCTTTTAGTCGCCTCTTACGAGAGGCAGGGACTTCTTGGCCCGGCCGTGTTCTTATCTCTGCAAGCCGAACGAATACACACACTCACACACACGCACGCACACACGCACACACTCACACACAAATACACTCTTCACCTCCCGACTCCTACCCATTAGTGGCCTCTTACGACAGGCATGGACTAATTGCCTCGGCCGTATTCTAACCTCTGCGAGCCGAACGGACACACACATATATACACACACACATTTACACACGCACACACACACACATACACTCTTCGCCTCTCGACTCCTACCCATTAGTCGCCTCTTACGACAGGCATGGCCTTCTTGCCACCGCTGTTTTCTTATCTCTGCGAGTCGAAGGGACACACACACATACACACACACACACTCCCAAATACACACACACACACGCACGCACACACACATACATTCTTCACCTCTCGACTCCTACCTATTAGTTGCCTCTTACGACAGGCAGGGCCTTCTTGCCTCGGACGTGTTCTTATCTCTGCAAGCCGAACTAACACACTCACACACGCACACACACACACACATACACTCTTCACCTCTCGACTCCTACCCATTAGTCGCCTCTTACGACAGGCATGGCCTTCTTGCCACCGCTGTTTTCTTATCTCTGCGAGCCGAAGGGACACACACACATACACACACACTTACTAACACACACACACGCACACACGCACGCACACCCGCACAGACGCACACGCACACGCACACACGCACGCACACACGCACACACACATACACTTACACACACATACACACACACGCACACACATACATTCTTCACCTCTCGACTCCTACCTATTAGTCGCCCCGTACGATTTGCACGGCCTTCTTGCCACGGCTGTTTTGTTATCTCTGCGAGCCGAAGGGACACACACACATACACACACACACTCACAAACACACACACACGCACACACGCACGCACACACGCACAGACGCACACGCACACGCACGTACGCACACACGCACACACACATACACTCACACACACACACACACGCATACACACATACATTCTTCACCTCTCCACTCCTACCTATTAGTCGCCTCCTACGACAGGCAGGGCCTTCTTGCCTCGGCCGTGTTCTTATCTCTGCAAGCCGAACGGAAACACACACATACTCACACACGCACACACACACGCACACACGCACACACGCACACACACATACACTCTTCACCTTTCGACTTCTACCTATTAGTCGCCTCTTACGATAGGCAGGGCCTTCTTGCTTCGGTCGTGTTCTTATCTCTGCAGGCCGAACTAACACACACACATATTCACAAACGGACACACACGCACACACGCACACACACATACACTTTTCACCTCTCGACTCCTACCCATTAGTCGCCTCTTACGACAGGCAGGGCCTTCTTGCCACGGCCGTGTTCTTATCTCTGCGAGCCGAGCGGACACACACACACAGTCACACACACACACACACACACACATACACTCTTCACCTCTCGACTCCTACCTTTTAGTCGCCTCTTACGAGAGGCAGGGCGTTCTTACTTCGGCCGTATTCTTATCTTTGCAAGCCGAACGGATACACACACTTATACAGACACGCACGCACACACGCACACACACATACATTCTTCACCTGTCGACTCCTACCTATTAGTCGCCTCTTACGATAGGCAATGCCTTCTTGCCTCGGTCGTGTTTTTATTTCTGCAAGCCGAACTAACACACACCCATACTCACACACGCACACACACACGCACACACCCACACACACACATACACTCTTCACCTCCCGACTCCTACTTATTAGTCGCCCCTTACACGCACACGCTCACGCACACGCACACGCACACGCACACACTCTCCACCTCTCGACTCCTACCCATTATTCGCCTCTGACGAAAGGCAGGGCCTTCTTGCCACGGCCATGAATCTCTGCAAGCCGAACGGACACACACACATACTCACACACGCACACACACACACACACACGCACACAGGCACACACACACATACATTCTTCACGTTTCGACTCCTACCTATTAGTCGTCTCTTACGACAGGCAGGGCCTTCTTGCCTCGGCCGTGTTCTTATCTCTGCAAGCCGAACGGACACATAATCATAATCATACTCACACACACACGCACACACACACACACATACACTCTTCACCTCTCGACTCCTACCCAAAAGTCGCCTCTTACGACAGGCAGGGCCTTCTTGCCACGGCCGTGTTCTTATCTCTGCGAGCCGACTGCACACACACACACTCACACACACACACATACACACACACTTACACGCACACAGGCACACAAGCACACACGCACACGAACACGCACACGTACACGCACACACTCTCCACCTCTCGACTCTCTCCACACACCCATACTCACACACGCACACACACACGCACACACCCACACACCCACATACACTCTTCACCTCCCGACTCCTACTTATTAGTCGCCCCTTACACGCACACGCTCACGCACACGCACACGCACACGCACACACTCTCCACCTCTCGACTCCTATCCATTAGTCGCCTCTTAAGACAGGCAGGGCCTTCTTGCCACGGACGTATTCTTATTTCTGCGGGCCGAACGGACACACACACACTCACACACACTTACACACGCACACACACGCACACAGGCACACACACACATACACTCTGCACCTTTCGACTCCTACCCATTATTCGCCTCTGACGAAAGGCAGGGCCTTCTTGCCACGGCCGTGAATCTCTGCAAGCCGAACGGACACACACACATACTCACACACGCACACACACACACACACACACGCACACTGGCACACACACACATACACTCTTCACGTCTCGACTCCTACCTATTAGTCGTCTCTTACGACAGGCAGGGCCTTCTTGCCTCGGCCGTGTTCTTATCTCTGCAAGCCGAACGGACACATAATCATACTCACACACGCACACACACACGCACACACACACACACATACACTCTTCACCTCTCGACTCCTACCTATTAGTCGCCCCTTACAACAGGCAGGGCCTTCTTGCCACAGCCATGTTCTTATCTCCGCGAGCCGAACGGACATACATACATACTCACACACACACGCACGCTTACACGCACACGCACACGCACACGCACACACTCTCCACCTTTCGACTCCTACCTATTAGTCGCCCCTAACGACAGGCAGGGCCTTCTTGCCTTGGCCGTGTTCTTATCTCTGCAAGCCGAACGGACACACACACATACTCACACACGCACACACACACGCACACACGCACACACACTTACACTCTTCACCTCTCGACTCCTACCTATTAGTCGCCTCTTACGATAGGCAGGGCCTTCTTGCCTCGGTCGTGTTCTTATTTCGGCAAGCCGAACTAACACACACACATACTCACACACGCACTCACGCACACACGCACACACACACATACACTCTTCACCTCTCGACTCCTACTTATTAGTCGCCCATTACAAGAGGCAGGGCCTTCTTGCCTCGGCCGTATTCTTATCCCTGCAAGCCAAACTGACATACACACATACACACACACTCACACACGCACACACACGCACACAGGCACACACACACATACACTCTTCACCTTTCGACTCCTACCCATTATTCGCCTCTGACGAAAGGCAGGGCCTTCTTGCCACGGCCGTGAATCTCTGCAAGCCGAACTAACACACACACATACTTACACAGGCACACACACGCACACACGCACACACACACATACACTCTTCACCCCTCGACTCTTACTTATTAGTCGCCCATTACAAGAGGCAGGGCCTTCTTGCCTTGGCCGTATTCTAATCTCTGCAAGCCAAACACACACACACACACATACACACACACTTACACATGCACACACACGCACACACGCACACACAGATACACTCTTCACCTCTCGACTCCTATCCATTAGTCGCCTCTTAAGACAGGCAGGGCCTTCTTGCCACGGACGTATTCTTATCTCTGCGAGCCGAACGGACACACACACACACACTTGCACAGACACACACACACATACACGCTTCACCTCTCGACTCCTACCCATTAGTCGCCTCTTACGACAGGCAGGGCCTTCTTGCCACGGCCGTGTTCTTATCTCTGCAAGCCGAACTAACACACACATACTCACACACGCACACACACGCACACACGCACACACACACATACGCTCTTCAACTCTCGACTCCTACTTATTAGTCGCCCATTACAAGAGGTATGTCCTTCTTGCCTCGGCCGTATTTTTATCTCTGCAAGCCGAACGGACACACACACACACGCACACACACAAACACGCACACACAAACACAGGTACACACATATACACTCTTCACCTCTCGTCTCCTACTTATTAGTCGCCCCTTACAAAAGGCAAGGCCTTCTTGCCTCGGCCGTATTCTTATCTCTGCAAACCGAACGGACACACACACCCATACACACACATACACACACACTCACACACGCACGCACACACGCACACACACACAAATACACTCTTCACCTCTCGACTCCTACCCATTAGTCGCCTCTTACGACAGGCATGGCCTACTTGCCTCGGCCGTATTCTAATCTCTGCCAGCCGAATGGACACACACATACATACACACTGTATCGTTATAAACGTCACATCTCTATTCATTTATATTTTAATAATTATTTCATTTTAATTTCTTTATTAATTTATTAATTTCTTTATCTTCAGTTTAATTTTTACTATTTTTTTATTTATAAAAATAGTTGGCGCCCCCTGTTTTTTTCTTCTTCTTCTGTCTTTATTTTTTTTCTCTCTTTCTGTCCCATAGAATAAATATTCGCCCTCTCACTTTTGTTCGGCAGACTATTCTGTTCCGTGTTGACTGACAAGCTAGTTTCATGATATCTATAGCAACATCCTATGACATCTGTGCTAACCTCATTCAGTCTCCCACTTTCTGTCAAAACAACTTTTCTGTAGTGGGATTATTTTTTGCTTTTTTTAAAATTTATAAAAGAAGGCAAAAATTATTATAAGACTCATTTTTATGGTCTACAAATTCTCTTGGGGTAAGTACTTTCATTGTGATATTTATTCTATAATTCTGACCGCATTTCCAATGTAACCTTACTTTCTTTCGAAAGCACATTTTTTTTCTGATATATGCATTAGGACTCTTTAATAGAATTTAACTAAGTAGTAACATTCATATTTCATTTTATCCTTGCCATACGCTATTTGTTTAAGTGTAATTTTGTAAGATGGCAAGGAAGTTAAACCTTTCTTTTTGATGTGTTTCTAACGCAAGTTGTGTCTTATCCTTTTAGTTTATTGGAGATATCAAAACTTTATTGGTTTACTGGATATTTTATTGGGTTTGTTGGACACATCAAACCTTAATTGGAGTTGTTGAATTTATTGGTTTATTGGACACCAAAACTTAGTCAGGACATACAGCCACGTGTGACTGCAGCTCTCCAGAAGCCACAAATTCTCATTGGAGGACCCAACAGCTAGAACACACAAGCAGCCCATCGAAGCAATAAGTAACACTTACTAACTGTTAAGCTTTGGCAGGGTTAATTATTGGTTTTTTATTCATTTAAATAAATATGTTTGGTTAAGATTTGTCTTATTTGCTATCAACTGAGAACTCAGGCTCAATCCCTAGTTTAAGACAAGACGAACTCACCCTTGAGATACTGAGCTAGGCAAGGTATAGACGATAAGCTTCCATGGTTGATTAAGGTATTAGTTTTACAATAGTACTTCAATTCTCTTTGGTAGTCTTATCGTTACAACACACACACTCACACACGCACAAACACACATACACACGCACACACGCACGCACACACGCACACACTCATACACTCACACACATATATATATTCTTCACCTCTCGACTCCTACCTATTAGTCACCTCTTACGACAGGTAGGGCCTTCTTGCCTCGGCCGTGTTCTTATCTCTGCAAGCCGAACGGACACACACTCATACTCACACACGCACACACACACGCACACACACACATACACTCTTCACCTCTCGACTCCTACCTATTAGTCGCCTCTTACATTAGGCAGGGCCTTCTTGCCTCGGTCGTGTTCTTATCTCTGCAAGCCTACCGCACACACACACACTCACACACACACATACACACACACTTACACGCACACAGGCACACACGCACACACGCACACGCACACGCACACGCACACGCACACGCACACACATACACTCTTCACCTGTCGACTCCTACCCATTAGTCGCCTCTTAAGACAGGTAGGGCCTTCTTGCCACGGCCGAGTTCTTATCTCTGTGAGACGAACGGACACACACACTGACACACACACACGCACACACACACACACAAATACACTCTTCACCTCTCGACTTCTACCCATTAGTCGCCTCTTACGAAAGGCAGGGCCTTCTTGCCACGGCCGTGTTCTTATCTCTGCGAGCCAAACAGACACACACATTAACACACACACGCACGCACACACGCACACACACGCACCCACGCACACGCACACGCACACGCACACGCACACACTCTCCACCTCTCGACTCCTATCCATTAGTGGCCTCTTAAGACAGGCAGGGCCTTCTTGCCACGGCCGTATTCTCATCTCTGCGAGCCGAGCGGACACACACACACACTCACACACACACATACACTCTTCACCTCTCGACCCCTACCTTTTAGTCGCCTCTTACGAGAGGCAGGGACTTCTTGGCCCGGCCGTGTTCTTATCTCTGCAAGCCGAACGGACACACACATATATACACACACACATTTACACACGCACACACACACACACATACACTCTTCGCCTCTCGACTCCTACCCATTAGTCGCCTCTTACGACAGGCATGGCCTTCTTGCCACCGCTGTTTTCTTATCTCTGCGAGTCGAAGGGACACACACACATACACACACACACACTCCCAAATACACACACACACACGCACGCACACACACATACATTCTTCACCTCTCGACTCCTACCTATTAGTTGCCTCTTACGACAGGCAGGGCCTTCTTGCCTCGGACGTGTTCTTATCTCTGCAAGCCGAACTAACACACTCACACACGCACACACACACACATACACTCTTCACCTCTCGACTCCTACCCATTAGTCGCCTCTTACGACAGGCATGGCCTTCTTGCCACCGCTGTTTTCTTATCTCTGCGAGCCGAAGGGACACACACACATACACACACACTTACTAACACACACACACGCACACACGCACGCACACCCGCACAGACGCACACGCACACGCACACACGCACGCACACACGCACACACACATACACTTACACACACACACACACGCACACACATACATTCTTCACCTCTCGACTCCTACCTATTAGTCGCCCCGTACGATTTGCATGGCCTTCTTGCCACGGCTGTTTTGTTATCTCTGCGAGCCGAAGGGACACACACACATACACACACACACTCACAAACACACACACACGCACACACGCACGCACACACGCACAGACGCACACGCACACGCACGTACGCACACACGCACACACACATACACTCACACACACACACACACGCAAACACACACATACATTCTTCACCTCTCCACTCCTACCTATTAGTCGCCTCCTACGACAGGCAGGGCCTTCTTGCCTTGACACACACATACATACACACACACTCACACACGCACAATCATACGCAGACACACACACACACACACACACACACATACACTCTTCACCTCTCGGCTCCTACCCATTAGTCGCCTCTTACGACAGGCAGGGCCTTCTTGCCACGGCCGTGTTCTTATCTCTGCGAGCCGACCGGACACACACACACTCACACACACACATACACACACACTCACACACGCACGCACAGAGACACACACACATACACTCTTCACCTCTCGACTCCTATCCATTATTCTCCTCTTACGACAGGCAGAAACTTCTTCCCTCGGCCGTAGTCTTATCTCTGTAAGCCGAACGGACACACACACATATACACACACACTCACACACGTACACACACACGCATACACGCTCACACACATAGACTCTTCACCTCTCGACTCCTACCTATTAGTCGCCTCTTACGACATTCAGGGACTTCTTGCCACGGCCGTGTTCTTATCTCTGCTAGCCGAACGGACACACACACTCACACACACACGCACGCACACACGCACACACACACACGCAAATTCACTCTTCACCTCTCGACTCCTACCCATTAATCGCCTCTTACGACAGGCAGGGCCTTCTTGCCACGGCCCTGTTCTTATCTCTGCGAGCCGAGCGGACACACACACACAGTCACACACACACACATACACTCTTCACATCTCGACTCCTACTTATTAGTCGCCTCTTACGATAGGCAGGGCCTTCTTGCTTCGGTCGTGTTCTTATCTCTGCAGGCCGAACTAACACACACACACACACTCACAAACGCACACACACACGCACACAGGCACACACACACACACATACACTTTTCACCTCTCGACTTCTACCCATTAGTCGCCTCTTACGACAGGCAGGGCCTTCTTGCCACGGCCGTGTTCTTATCTCTGCGAGCCGAGCGGACACACACACACACACAGTCACACACACACACACACATACACTCTTCACCTCTCGACTCCTACCTTTTAGTCGCCTCTTACGAGAGACATGGCGTTCTTGGCCCGGCCGTATTCTTATCTCTGCAAGCCGAACGGATACACACACGCACGCACACACGCACACGCACACGCACACACTTTCACCTCTCGACTCCTATCCATTAGTCGCATCTTAAGACAGGCAGGGCCTTCTTGCCTCGGCCGTGTTCTTATCTCTGCAAGCCGAACGGACACACACACATACTTACACACCCACACACACACGCACACACGCACACACACATACATTCTTCACCTCTCGACTCCTACCTATTAGTCGCCTCTTACGATAGGCAGGGCCTTCTTGCTTCGGTCGTGTTCTTATCTCTGCAGGCCGAACTAACACACACACATACTCACTAACGCATACACACACGCACACACACACATACACTTTTCACCTCTCGACTCCTACCCATTAGTCGCCTCTTACGACAGGCAGGGCCTTCTTGCCACGGCCGTGTTCTTATCTCTGCGAGCCGAGCGGACACACACACACAGTCACACACACACACACACACACACACACACACACACACACACACACACACACACACACATACACTCTTCACCTCTCGACTCCTACCTTTTAGTCGCCTCTTACGAGAGGCAGGGCGTTCTTACCCCGGCCGTATTCTTATCTCTGCAAGCCGAACGGATACACACTCTTACACAGACACGCACGCACACACGCACACACACACGCACACACTTTCCACCTCTCGACTCCTATCCATTAGTCGCCTCTTAAGACAGGCAGGGCCTTCTTGCCACGGCCGTATTCTTATCTCTGCAAGCCAAACGGACACACATACACATACACACACACTCACACACGCACACACACACGCACACACGCACCCACACACACACATACACTCTTCACCTCTCGACTCCTACCCATTAGTCGCCACTTACGACAGGCAAGGCCTTCTTGCCTCGGTCGTATTCTTATCTCTGCAAGCTAAACGGACACACACATTCACACATACACGCACGCACACACGCACACACACACTCGCAAATACACTCTTCAACTCTCGACTTCTACCCATTAATGGCCTCTTACGACAGGCAGGGCCTTCTTGCCACGGCCGTGTTCTTATCTCTGCAAGCTGAACGGACACACACATTCACATACACACGCACGCACACACGCACACAAGTAGATAGGGTGTCACTTCAGTTCACTTTTTTCCCCAGATTCTGGGGAAAAACCGCTCGCTACCCTATGGTGAATATGGCAAATTTCCCCAGACCCCTGACACAGATTTCCCCAGATTCGACCTAACCTAACGTAACCTAACCAAACCGAACCTAACCTAACCTAACCTAATTTTTCTTCTTTTACGAATTCTTCTTCTTTTACGTATGACCTAACCTAACGTAGCCTAACCAAACCTAACGTAACCTAACCAAACCTAAACGTGAAGATAGCTTCAATTCTTCTTCTTTTACGCAACATCAATTCTTCTTCTTCTTTTACGCAACATCAATTCTTCTTCTTTTTCTTTGACGCAATGTGAAGATAGCGTCTATTCTTAACCTACGAAGCGCGTACTGTATGTGTGTGTGTGTATATAGTATAAAAATACACAAGTTATACGCCTTTATATTAAGACAGAGACCAAGAAACGAATACACAAAGTATAAAAATACACAAGTTATAAGCCTTTATATTAAGACAGAGACTAAGAAACGAATAAGACAGAGACTAAGAAACGAATACACAAAGTATAAAAATACACAAGTTATACGCCTTTATATTAAGACAGAGACCAAGAAACGAATACAGAAAGTATAAAAATAAAAAAATACATGTTATAGACGAAACGTACCAAGAAACGAATACACAAAGTATAAATACGCCTTTATATTAAGACAGAGACCAATAAAGGAATACATATAGTATAAAAAATACAAGTCATAAGCCTTTATATTAAAATGCAAAATGTTGCAATAACAGACAAATAAGAATAATTGTTGCAATACCAAGAAATAAGACTAAAGGCGTAAAATATAACATACTATGGAATGCAAAAAGTTAGAACTATATATTTTCTCATTTTTCTCAGAGTATAATCATCAATTAGACGCATTATAAAAATAATAAAAAAAAGTAAAACCGCAAACATTATCCTATATAACTAGGGAACAATATTATTAATTTGAATAGTTGCTACAATGAAGCCTATACAATCAATAGTGTTTTGGGTGGTAAGAAAGGGCCAGTCAGTTATATCCTCAATTTTTAAAATTTAGATTTTTTTAGTGATACAGGTACTGGTACACTTCGTACTAGCTATGATGTTAGTACTAACACGTAAGTAAATAGTAAAACCAGAAACTATAATACTGATATATATATATATATATCAATATTCTTTTTTCAGAGGAACCAGGCATGTATTGTAAGTATCTATAAGCATTCTTAATATACTTACATATATATATATTGATTTTAGATGAGCAACTAAGTGAGTATACTCTAATAATTTAGATCACTTGAAAATCACTACTTTTTTCAGTGAACAGGGCTGAGACAATGCCCATAGGTAAGAATCGATTACCGATTATTATTATTAGTATTATTAGTAATAATTTTTTGTTTACAGTGTCGGCTATACTAGGATGTAAGTATAAATAAAACGGGGGAAAAAAAAGAGAGGATATTTATTCAATTCTTTGTAGATGTGGTGTCGTTAATAGGTAAGTAAGCCCTAAGCATAGTAAAAAAAAGTACTAATTGTTGTGTAGCTTTAGCAGGTTATCTATCGACGCATGTTTTGACATGTAAGTTAAACACTAAAATATCATTTAGACGATACCTAATTTTTAATTCTTTGTTACAGACATGAACATCGAAGGTAAAAACGTTTTTTGAATTTTTTGTTAATTGTAAATATACAGTTTTATTTACTTTACAGCTATAGGAGTATTTGGTAAGTATGTTTGTAGTAATTTGTTAAGATAAAAAAATCTAGTATTAGTGACACACATATTTCATTGTATTTTTTTTAGAACGAGGAGTGTATATCCTGATTTTGCTGGTTGTAAGTAAGTACAAACGTGTATAACTATGTATGGAACACAAACTGAAAAACTATTTTGCAGATGCAGCAGAACTGATAGGTATGCTAGCCTTAGCCAACCAGCTGTATTGAGGTAAGATTGAATATTATTATTATTATTATTTTGAATTTAAAAAATATAATCTGGATTTAAAAAAACTATGTGCTCCTTTCGAACTTGTTTTTTTATTAATAAAAATTTTTACAGTTAACCACAAGAAGACCGTCAATTTGACAATTAATTCATTTTTTTTAACTTTTTATTAAATTTTTAAAATTCTTGAAAATAAAATCACTAGTACGATATTTTTTGTCTATTGTTGTTAAAGGTAACATTTATGTGTATATATATATATATATATATATATATATATATATATATATATATATATATATATATATATATATATATATATATATATATATATTGTAACAGCCACACCACTCCATGGCTGAATACCACCGAAGTTACCATGACAGTGTCCACCGAGAGTGAACGGTGACAAGAGACATAGAGATAATATATATGTTTGTTGTTGTAAGATGTAGGTTAAATTGTAACACATGGTTTTCCTTTTAATAAAATCGTGTAAATCAATATTCACAGTCATTACCTAACTATTTTAACTAATACCCACATCACAACTGGCACCCAACTTGGGCAAAATAGTTTAAAGTGTAGTTCGTACTGTGAAAATCGTAAAGTTTCATTGTGAACAGAAAAAGTGTTTTTGCTCCCGCCATTGTAAGGTGATTAGTGGACATTTTCACTTAGTTTAGTGCTTCACAACAATAAATCTACTGTGTATGTGACTGCTGTGGAAACTCCGCACAGACCATCCAAAAACATCCTGTGGGAATATCAATCTTCCACTACAGACCATTCAAAACATCCTGTGGGAATATCAATCTTCCACTAGGCCATTCAGAAACATCCTGTGGGAATATCAAGCTTCCATTCAAGGGTATTTACAAGAAATAAGCAACAGAAACTGTAAGCCTTTAATTTTTATTACTATTTTTGTGTTAAACTTGCAATCACGGCAACAAACGATAAACACAGTTATTCGCTTAGGTCGACGACGGTTTTTAGTTCAAGCGAATCAACATCAGCAGAAATGTCTTCGGTAAATTTAACAAGCGAACAGTTTCAAGCCTTATTAAATACAATAGCAAGGCCTATTTCGGACTCAGGTAGTTTAGCAAAATGCGCTTCTCGCTTCGATGGATCAAAGGGGGCTGATGTAAAAGCTTTTATAGATGCGGTCGAGATCTATAAAGAGTGCACCCACGTATCTGACGCGAACGCATTAAAGGGTATACCCATGCTGCTAGACGGTTTCGCCGCCACGTGGTTTCAAGGTGTTAAAATACGGTAAACACGTGGGCCAGCGCCATTAATTTATTACGATCGACTTTTGGACCTCAAAAACCAGCCTACAGAGTGTATCGGGAACTGTTTTCGACGGAACAAGATGCTAAAACTCCGTGTGACATTTTTGTATGCAAAGCGCGCGCGATAATAGCTCAGTTACCGGCAGATACATTAACCGAAGCCACTCAATTAGATATGGTATACGGTTTGTTGCATAGGAGAATACGTGAAAAAGTAGCACGTGATAAGATCAATACATTTAGCGAACTCTTAAAAGAATCGAGGCAAACTGAAGAATCGTATGAAAATCCGGAAATAAACATTAAAAACGAAAACGAATCAAAACGGGTACGGTGTAGCTTTTGCAAAAATCCAGGTCACGTGAAGGATGAATGTCGAAAATTGGCCGCAGCCAGAACCAGGGAAGCAGATTCTCGAAAATCTTCGGTTGAGCCCAAACCTAATCCTCCTCTAGTAACTTCTCATACTAGCCCTAAACCAACCTTTCCTACTTCGAATCAGATTTCGTGTTATGGATGTAAGACTCCTGGATTCATTAAGAGTAATTGTCCAAAATGCAAATCATCCAGTAAATCCTCAGCAGTATCTGAATTTATGCTTGCTGAAACAGTTAATGTCGACCAACAGTTTGCTACAAACCTATCAACTAAACCCATTGTTCAGGTCACTATTGAAGGTCATGTAGGTCATTGTTATCTTGATTCGGGAGCACAGTGCAGTATTGCTGGCTCTCAGCTAAGAGATATCCTCTTGAAGGATGAGGTACCCTTTTCCACAAAAAGTGTAGACATGACCCTAGCGGATGGTAGGACTACTTCTACTACTGTTTTGGTCTTTGATTTAGTTGTTATCTTACAAAACCGCTCTCATAGCATTTCCTTAATTTCTGTGCCCACACACACAAATAGTCGTACCTTACTGGGGGCAGACTTCTTAAGAAAAGCTAACATCATTCTAGACATTCCTAATGACTCATGGTTTTATGGTGATGTCCCTAATATCCCCTACTCATTTGCTCCAGATCCAGCTCAGGTCAGCTCTCCTTGCCAGGTCAATAGCGTTACTCTTGCTCATTTAGAACTACGAGTAGATGAAGGAATTTCTCTATCCTTAGAAGAAAGATCCAATCTTAACAACATTGTTAAGGAAAATTCTGATTTATTCGTATATAATATAGACCCTACTCCATATGCTGAACACTCCATTGTATTGGTTGGTGATGTACCAATATCTGTTCCACCTTACCCTATGTCAGAGCCCAAAAGGCAATTACTGCGTCAGGAGTTAGATAAACTTTTGGCTCAAGGCATAATCGAAGAGTGTGAGTCCCCATATGCTTCACCCGTGGTACTTGTGCCTAAGAGAGATGGAGGTATCAGATTAACAGTAGACTATCGACGCTTAAACGCAATAACACGTGCAGATAAGTACCCTCTGCCACGTATTGAAGATATTTTGCATGCAGCAAAGGAAACCCGATTTATGACTACCCTCGACTTAAAATATGGTTATCATCAAATCTCTGTACGAACAGCTGATCGTGACAAAACAGCCTTCGTGTGTCCATTTGGCACCTTTCGTTACACACGCATGCCCTTTGGTATGTGTAACAGTCCCGCTAGTTTCCAAAGGATGATTGATAAATTTCGTGCTGGTCTTCAAAATCTGAATATCCTAGCTTATTTAGATGATCTGATAATATTATCCCCATCCTTCTCTGATCACATAGACGATTTGAAACAAGTATTCAACCGGATGCGCCTATTTAAATTATGTCTAAATAGAGCAAAATGTTCATTCGCCTGTGAGGAAGTCCTATATCTCGGACACATCCTTTCACCTTTGGGTATCCAGCCAAGTAAAAATAAAGTATCTGCCATATTAAACATGCCACCACCCCTAAATGTTACTCAACTGCTAAAATTCCTGCAAACATGCTTATGGTTCCGTAGATTCATCGAAAATTTCTCCCATGTTGCTAAACCTTTGTCGAATTTAACCAAGAAAAATGTGAAATGGACCTGGGGAGCAGAACAACAAGAGGCCTTTGAATGTCTGAAACAATTATTGTGTTCCGCCCCAATCCTACGACAAGCTGACTGCAATTTACCTTATATACTTCGTACAGATGCTAGCAATTATGCTTTGGGGGCATGTCTTCTCCAGGGGGAGAAAGAGAACGAACGACCTGTAGAGTATGCTTCGAGACTTCTGACTCCTGCTGAACAAAACTATAGCACTACAGAACGAGAAGCTCTCGCTGTGGTTTGGGCAGTGAAGAAATTTCGAGGATACTTAGAAGGCGCTACTACAATAGTGCAAAGTGATCACCAAGCCTTAAAATGGCTAATGACCTTAAAGTCCCCTACTGGACGGTTAGCTCGATGGGCTTTAGAGCTCATGCCATATGACCTAAAAATAGAATATATCACAGGAAGAAAAAATGTAACCGCAGATACTCTATCAAGGCCTCCCATGACAGAAGTTCCCATCATAGCTGAAGTTCATCTAGTAAGAGTAGATTTTCCAACTCTTAGTGTTGCTGATGTTCGAGAAGAGCAGCTTAATGATCCAGATGTTGCCAAGATTATTAGATGTTTAGAAGATCCCTCTTCTGACACAAGTGTAGATTTCAAGAGGTGGGCAGAAAGAGGATATATCATGAACAATGGGATATTATACCGTTATACTCCTGAAGTAGATGAAGAAGAGCCCCAATTGGTAGCGGCTAGTACACGTATTCCTCACATACTGCATGAGTACCATGATTCCGCTACTGCTGGTCATTATGGAGTGGAGAAGACATATCAAAGAATAATAAAACGCTACTATTGGCCTGGAATGAAGAAAATTATCTCTGACCATGTAAGTAAATGTCTTGAGTGCCAACGCTATAAAGTCTCTAACCTCAAACCCGCTGGTCTCCTACAAACCCCTGTTCAGTCCCAGAGGTTTGAAGTGCTATCTATTGATTTATTTGGGCCTTTGCCCCTCTCTCCTCAAGGTTATACATGGATTCTGGTAGTGGAAGACACTGCTATTCGTTGGGTAGAATTATTCCCGTTAGAATCTGCTACTGCCGCTGCCTGCGCCAAGTGTTTCATAGACAACATAATCTTACGATACGGAATCCCTCGTCGAGTCGTCAGTGACAACGGTACTCAGTTCGTGAGTGCGGTAATGCAGCAAGTGGCGCATTGCTTTGGGTACCAACAGAACCTTATACCTGTATACCACCCGGAAGCTAACCCCGTCGAACGAAAAAATAGAGACATTAAAACTCAGTTAGCTATTCTAACAAATAATGACCATTCGTCTTGGTCTGAAAAGTTACCCGCTATACGGTTCGCGATGAACACTGTGAAGTGCGACTCAACCGGTTTCACTCCCGCGTACCTCACGTTCGATCGCGAGTTACGAACTCCTGATGATGCAAATCGTGATTTTCGAAGCATCATAGCCAAGGACAACTTCGTGCCACAAATCACGCCCTATCTAATAACTTTGAGTAAAGCTCTTAGTGAAGCCCGCGAGACACATGAAAAATCCCAAGATAGACGTAAGAAGTATAAAGACTGCCACCGCCGCTCGGTTTCGTTCGAAGTAGGTGATATTGTGCTAGTCGATTCGCATACACTAAGTGACGCGTCTAAGTCCATAACTTCGAAGTTCGCGCCGCGTCGTGACGGACCCTACAAGGTGACCAAAATGCTGTCCCCTACAACCTATGAAGTTTCACACATCGACACTCCGGATGTTCCTGCTGGAAAATATCATGTCTCAGCCTTGACGCCTTTCCATGCCGATCCAGAAGATCCGTGCCCTGCTCCAGTTCAACCTCTCCGTAGAAGAGGTCGTCCAGTGAAATCCTCAGAAGCCGACCCTCCTGCTCCACTGGTCTCCTGCCCAGAGTCTTTGATCCTTGGGTTAGACGATAGCAAAATGGGCCCCCCTGTTGGAGATGACCTTGCTCAAATTGAAGCTGAACCTGAACCTGACCCTATTGCCAGACGTAAACAACCCCGACCAAAACGTTGTCATTGCTGTCCTGTAGAGCTCTATTCCTGCTTAGACTCTGTTGCCCCACCCGCGAGTCGCCAGGGTGGTGCAAAGGGGGAGGATGTAACAGCCACACCACTCCATGGCTGAATACCACCGAAGTTACCATGACAGTGTCCACCGAGAGTGAACGGTGACAAGAGACATAGAGATAATATATATGTTTGTTGTTGTAAGATGTAGGTTAAATTGTAACACATGGTTTTCCTTTTAATAAAATCGTGTAAATCAATATTCACAGTCATTACCTAACTATTTTAACTAATACCCACATCACAATATATATATATATATATATATATATATATATATATATATATATATATATATATATATATATATATATATATATAAACAAAAAAGAAGGTGAATTATGAAGAGACACGAACACTGAGAAGAAGAAACGCTGCTGGTAAGATTTTTTTAAATTTCACTCAGCATGTCAGTAATTTTATAAAATTGAAAAAAGAAAATTGTGGAAAAACTTACCTTACTGCAATGATCTGAAAGGCTGTAGAATCCTACACAGGGCACTTATTTGTATATCTTCGCAGCTATCGCGAGAAAATAAAAAGTCTAGTTGTTATGTAGGGAAAGTGTTACGGACGAGAGAAAACTAAGGCTGAGAAGGAAGAGGAGCTATCGCGAGAAAATAAAAAGTCTAGTTGTTATTTAGGGAAAGTGTTACGGACGAGAGAAAACTAAGGCTGAGAAGGAAGAGCAGCTATCGCGAGAAAATAAAAAGTCTAGTTGTTATTTAGGGAAAGTGTTACGGACGAGAGAAAACTAAGGCTGAGAAGGAAGAGGAGCTATCGCGAGAAAATAAAAAGTCTAGTTGTTATTTAGGGAAAGTGTTACGGACGAGAGAAAACTAAGGCTGAGAAGGAAGAGGATGAGGAGTAAAAACGTGCACAATGGTGGCAGTGGAGAAATTATCAATGGGCTGTTCTAATAAGCCAGTATTATGGATATAATTGATCGTTAAGACGATAACTGAATCGACCACGAACTGAATTTGGAGCACTTCCCCCGTAACAAAATCACGCCGTAAACGTAGATCGTTCGTATAAACGTACTCGTTGACACAATACGAGAAGGTAAAAATCCGATCACGTGAAAAAAAACTCAGAAAATTAATTACTACCGGGTGGATTGTCACATTTGCGAACTCACTACTGTTTAATAAAACTAACATTAAATAGTCAGCCATACCGTTTGAACGACAAATGCTAAATGACCAAAGCGTCTATTTTATAAGCCCATGATGTTATGGCTCCAGATGTTTTTATTAGCAGAGAAATTTCCGTGAATCATTCACACATAGATGAAGAAACAGAAATACTTGTAATATATATATATAAATGTTAGCCTAAGATACCTAGAAATCTCTCCAAAACCTTTAAACATTTCCTTACTTTTCCTATTCAACCTCTCCCACTAACCCGACAGACACAAGCTGTGGGTTCTCGTCCCGTCTGTTGTTACGGTTGAAAATAATGTCCAAACTCTAAAGTGTGAACATTATTTTCAACTAACCAAACAGCTTTCCTTTATTTGTTATTTGTAAAAATGTCATTTATATAAACAAAAATCAAAGCACAAAACAGAATGAAAAAAAAGGTTAAAATTTGCACAGATAAAAAACAACTAGGTAGAATAACAGAAAATTATTAGTCTATAGATTGTATGAAAACTGAATTAATATTTTAATAATTTTTTGTAAATTTCCAATACAAAGGATAGCATGGTTACCAAAGAAGGAAAAAGGAAAACATTAAAAGATAAAACAACTCTTTACAACTCTTTATTGTTGTTCTGTAAAAAAAATACACAACATATTAAAAAAACAAGTATTAAAAATATATATACACAAAAGTACCTTTTAATAGCCAGACCAGCACGCTGGCCTGGCGTACGCCCACTAAAATCTTCACCCCTTTATAGGTGCCTAGGGGCACCATATCCGCGGGGGTGGCGGCATTCGGGGCAGCCTCGCCCCGCAGCACGATCATTGGTAGGGTCTGAAACAAAACAAAAAAAACCGATTAAAAAACAAGATTAAAATACATATATCTAAAATTTTGTAGCGATCAGATTTAAAAAAAAAACAGCGACACCTAAGCAGAGCAGACCAAGGCATAGCAGTATACGTTTCAAGTAATTACCTATATCAACATATAAAAATAAAACAGTAGAAATTAACAAAAAAAACATCGTTATGCAGAAGAAGAAGAAGAGCAGACCAAGGCATAGCAGTATACGTTTCAAGTAATTACCTATATCAACATATAAAAATAAAACAGTAGAAATTAACAAAAAAAACATCGTTATGCAGAAGAAGAAGAAGAGCAGACCTAGGCATAGCAGTATACGTTTCAAGTAATTACCTATATCAACATATAAAAAATAAAACAGTAGAAATTAACAAAAATTCAAAAAAACATCGTTATGCAGAAGAAGAAGAAGAGCAGACCTAGGCATAGCAGTATACGTTTCAAGTAATTACCTATATCAACATATAAAAATAAAACAGTAGAAATTAACAAAAATTCAACGTTATGTAGAAGAAGAGCAGACCTATACGTTTCAAGTAATTACCTATATCAACATATAAAAATAAAACAGTAGAAATTAACAAAAATTAAAAAAAAAAACATCGTTATGCAGAAGAAGAGCAGACCAAGGCATAGCAGTATACGTTTCAAGTAATTACCTATATCAACATATAAAAATAAAACAGTAGAAATTAACTAAAATTCAACGTTATGCAGAAGAAAAGCAGACCTATACGTTTCAAGTAATTAACTATATCAACATATAAAAATTTTACAAAAACTTACTCGCTGGTGCGGGGTGAGGTGCGCCCTTATCCTGTTTCTGATTGCCGGTTCTGGAAAAAGATAGGTATTTAAGACACTTGACTAATAAGTTTGTAGAGTAAACTTACCCATTATTAGTTGGTTAGAAATTGTCGCAGAAAATAGAGCATCCCGTCTTTTTATGCATTTTGAATAATTAGTCAGAGAATACCAAAAAAACATGCAGTCTTAGATATTTGACCGCAAGTATGGTTTAAATATATCATGAGAAATTCGAAAGTCACATATGATCCAGATGCATTTAAGGTCTGCGAATCATATGTTTGATGATATTAGTTTATTCAGCGGTTCTAATTGCTTGTTAGACAGGATGCAGTTGCAATAAACTATACATTTCATAGATAAAATTCTTAGATAAAAATGTGTCATGCAAATTAAGAGCAATATTCCTGGATTCGCAAACAAAGACGGCTAATTCTATTACTACACTGAGAAAAGTATTTAAACAATTTTATATTCGATAAGTAGGTTCTGTATTTCTTTATCTGTTCAGTAATGCTATTATGTTTTAACAAATAACGGCATAAGAATACATAAGAAATATATATTATTATAAGATATAATAAGCAGCGTGTATTAAAAACATAGTATTTAAGTATTTTAAACATTGTGAGTAAGATAATCATTAAACCATAAGATGTTTCACAATTGTAAGCCACTTATGTGCAAATCCGACCCCAAGTGCTCAGTCAATATTGAGGTGACATTTTTTTGCCAAATATGTAAAACATCATTTACGAAGAATGTTACAGACGATGTATTTAGACCAACGCTTCACCCCCGTTGTGGTTATCACGCCATGCCTACAACGTATAAATTTACGTGTGGAGGAACGGTGCATACTGTTGGTATAGCTACTCAGTTTTTCCTAGCCAGTGATACCGAAGATGATTCTGTAGGAAGTACTGACGAACTTAGTGACTGAGTAAGTAGTTTATGTGAAACGAAGAAACAGAAATACTTGTAATATATATATAAATGTTAGCCTAAGATACCTAGAAATCTCTCAAAAACCTTTAAACATTTCCTTACTTTTCCTATTCAACCTCTCCCACTAACCCGACAGACACAAGCTGTGGGTTCTCGTCCCGTCTGTTGTTACGGTTGAAAATAATGTCCAAACTCTAAAGTGTGAACATTGTTTTTAACTAACCAAATAGCTTTCCTTTCTTTTATTTGTAAAAACGTCATTTATATAAACAAAAAATCAAAGAACAATTATTCGTATATGGCTATGTAGTCAAACTATTATTCGTATATGGCTATGTAATCAACAAAAAAAAAAAGATCAAAATATGCTTTGATTAAATACATTATCAAAACATTGATAAAATAAAAATAAAACAAAATACGAGGGTAAAGTGGAAAATTTCGGTAAAAAATATATAACAACAAAAAAAAACGGTAATGAACTTAGCTATGAATTTAAAAACTTTAAACACCGAAAATAAAACACTGGAAAAATTAACATAATTTATTAATAATATACATGTATATTATACATATCGTATTTCACCTTTACAAAGATAACCTATTCTACTTGGAGAGTAGCTTTTCTGTGGATCGTTGTTTATCGCTATCCGATTACCAATAGTATTTTGCTGGCTGTTATTATTATTATTATTATCTAAAACTCCCTTTTTGCCATCTGTTTTCATATGAATCTTCTTCTTCTTCTTCTTGTTCTTAGTCATTTTAAATAGTGGTCTAATAATGTCACGATATTTTTCGGGTGAAGCTTGGTGTCTTAGTTTTCCCAACGTATCTCTGTGTACATCAGTTATTTGCAGTATTCGTTTGTACATTTGATGATCTAGAGGCGTAAAGTTTTTAGGATACTTGTAAAATAATAAATTCTGAAGACCGTCTGTTGCTGGAAACTTTTCTTCATCTACTAATATATTATCCTCTTCAAATATTAAAGTTGTCTCTCCCAGCTTCCATGTTCTATCGCCAACATACTCGGGGCCAAACACATAGTCATATTCTTCAAACATAGTCACGTCTTACTCCACCAGCTGTCAATCACTAAATGATTTTGAAAAAGTGATGCGTATCTATATAACGTGCTGATCACCAGCGATAAAGAGAACTAACACTTTTTAATAAAAGCAAAAACGTCTCTGACACCTACCTGACGCATATCTGACACCTAGCTGACGCATACCTGACACCTAGCTGACGCATACCTGACGCATACCTGACGTATACCTGACGCATACCTGACACCTAGCTGACGCATACCTGACACCTATCTGACGCATACCTGACACCTATCTGACGCATACCTGACACCTAGCTGACACCTAGCTGACGCATACCTGACGCATACCTGACACCTAGCTGACGCATACGCCCTGAGTACCAAGCAAATCAGGTTTTTTAAAGATAATGCATTAAGTTTACGCAGTTATTTCTTAAAATTTTTATATAACACTCTCTAAAGCATATTCTGAGACCGTTATTTTTTTTTTTTGCTAAACAATATAGAATGTGTTATAAATGAAAAACTTTATATTTTATTATTATATTTATTAATACTAATTACAATTTGGTATTTTATGTGTCCATAAATTTTACAATTTTTATATATGTATTGTATTAATACCTTTAAAGATTACAATAATTTTTATTTTATGTACATAATTTTCAACTTTATACAATATTAATAATTTTTGTTATATTTTCTTTCTTGATACTTGGGTTTGGAACCATTATCTCATATAATCATCATCGTTGATACTGCAGAAAGTTACCATACCCGGGGAAGATCATTGTTTTTCGGATTAGGTATTTTCAAGATTTGTACATCAAATTTTGTATTTCTCAGGTGGACAGCAGCGTTAGATGTCGATATATTGCTAATTTGTTCTAATAACTTTGACATATTGGCACTTGAACTTGTTTCTGGCGATATCGGGTGTCTAACGTCATCATCATCATCATAGGAAGATCAGTGGTTTTTCGGATTAGGTATTTTCAAGATTTGTACATCAAATTTTGTATTTCTCAGGTGGACAGCAGCGTTAGATGTCGATATATTGCTAATTTGTTCTAATAACTTTGACATATTGGCACTTGAACTTGTTTCTGTCGATATCGGGTGTCTAAAGTCATCATTTAAGGCAACAATTCTGATTTTGTCACCTGTTGTGTAGCCAGCTTGCTTTTTTATATTCTCAAGAGCGGTCTCTAAATGGTTTTTTAGATAGTCTTTGTCTTGTTCTAAACCTTCACCTATTTTAAAGTTGTCACAATTAACTTGAAAAGTGCATAGATAAGCGTTGAATTTTTTTATTTCTCGCTGATTTATAATATTTATTGACCATTGATCAGACATTGTTAATTTATACAAAATCAAAATTTATCGAAAACACGAGCGAGACAAAACACGTCTTTCCTGTAACAGCGTCTAATAAAGAATGAGGTACAATGTCTAATGCGTAATATTATTATTATAATTTTTGAAAGCCAAGAGGTGTTGTGTCAATTAATGAGTCATCACTTTGTATTATTTTTCGTTTCTTGTAGGCCATCTTGAAAGTCTTTGATACCCTTTTTCTCGTAACAATATCTTTGGTCTCTGTATCCCTACCGATCTGGTCATACGTGAGCTTAATTTCTTTGGTTGGATCGTGTATGATGTCATTCATGGCGGAGGCATTGAGTACTAGGCTGTTTTCGTAGTTTAAAGTGAAACCTTTGATTTTAGTCACCTCTTTGCCCTTGGCTGTTTTGTAAAAATAACTTTTAGGACCTGTACTGAGCCATTCAACTATGTAGTCATCTCCAGGCAACTCATCACTCCAATCGCCCAACATTTCACCTGTTTCGACAGTGTTTAGGCCATCATCAATGTAAACAATGGAGTCTGTGTCGAAGTAGGCAACTGCTTCTCCTAGCCTATCAATCATCTCGTACAGTCTTAGACGAGCGTTACTGGTCGTAAATAATGCCACAAAAATATTCGTATATGTTGGGTCTTCCACAAACACGTCTTTATAATCGTAAGAGACTTGTGCTATATTATCATTAATAAATGTGACGTTTGTTAAATTTATTTTATCGTTCATCAAAACTTCGTACCATCTTTTAATGTCCACAACATACTCTGTCTGTTTCATATTCATTCTTTGGCCAAATTTACCCCATAGACTATTTAGGCATATTTTAGCGACTGCTCGTTTACCGGGATTTGGGGCTATTTTAGATAAATCGAGCTCTATGTCCATCTGCTCTTTTACAGCCCGAGCGTACTCTTCATTTGTGGCATACGTATGTGGACTAGTTTCTAATTTGATCTTCATAAAATCTTTGACATATCCCTTGAACAAATCTGTCGATGTTTGCTCAAAATGCCACACCTCGTGAATTTTTATTATTTTATACCCTTTTTCTAAGGCCTTATTAATTTCTAGAGTTGTCCATGTACCCCTCAGCATTCTTTCCGAGTCATCATGATCACAATTTTCGCAATCTTCCAAGACGCATTGATTACACAGTGGAAACATTAATTTGTCAGTTTTGACAGGTAATACAGGATGGTATAAATCAGTAGGCGGTAGTATTTGGCAATGTACTAGACCAAACCAATTAGGATCGTATACTTCAGGTGCATGTATTTTTGTAGGGTGGCCAACTGGATATTGATCGTAATATTGTACGGTTGGATACAGTGATACAATATCTATGTATCTGAGCTTTTTCCCAGTCACGTTTAGTTTTATGGCGTTTGTTCTACCGCCAAAGAATGCTTCACGAGGCTTTAAGGGTTCAATAAGTTGAGGATCTGCGGCGTTTTTACATTCTTTGGATTTTAACCACTCACATTCCCACATTTCTACCAAGTTGTACCCTGCTTCTTTTATTTGTTTTGATCGTCTTATTGTTCTCTCGTACAAGTCACTCATTGTCTCATTGTTGACGTGGTTAACTGTGTCGTTCTTAAAGCATTCTGGGTGGCCATGCCAGAAGCAACCGTGGTACTGGTACACAGTATTTGACTCTTCCGAGAAACCATCAACTTTTGCACCGCAAATTGTCACTTCTCCGCCATTAAGAGCATGTTGGACGTTAGAAAATTGATTGAGCCATTTTATTGATGCCCTGCTATATGTCTCCTTTATCTCCTGCTTTACAACGCCAATGGTGTTTGTTCGAAGATATTTAGATCTATATATGGCCATACACACACTGGCAATAGTCAGATATTGAAATGGGTCTATGTTTGCTATTTCTAAAAATTCCTTGCGAAATTCCAAACACCCACGTCGTAAAATATCAACATCTGAATCGCAATAGGTATGGAGCTCTTTCTGTAACACAAAGTGGTCATTTTTATGCTCATCGTACCATTTCTTAAAATCAGATCTTTGTTTTGTTTTCATTGTGTTGGGTCCATAATACGCAATATCTGGTAAGCAGCCTTCGTAGTGAGTATTTTCAGGAGTGTTGAAAAAGTGAGGAAAATAGCCTTTCTTTAATTCATGCAGACCAAAAGTTTTAGGAAAACCGGACAGGGGGCCGGCTACAAAATTAGAGCTGTCTTTTATTTTCAGTTTAAGAGCCTCGACTTCCAAAAGCATAAGTTTTGACCCGTTGTAGATAGTGTACGGCTTTATCGTGTTTTCCACGCAATATTTTAAAATGAAATATGAATCGTATGATTTACTATTGTGGGCTATCGCTGTATAATTTCTATGTTTCTCGGAAATTAACCATCTACAGAACTCTTCATTGTCTTTAAAAACAAATTTATGTCCGCCGAAATCCTGCGCAATTACAAGATTCGGTACATGAATGCCTGTATCCTGCATTGCCTCGTAATCAAAGAAAATATATCTTTCGTTGTAAGAGCATTTCATTATTTTTTCTTCAGAGAGATTGTTACATATACAAGGGTCTTTGCAACTTTGTGACTGTTTGTGATTTTCTTTACAGCCTGAATTTATCACGCTTGATCTGTTATTGCAAGTACAGGCTACAGTACAAACTCCTCCTTTGGCTGGTTTTTTCATCATGTAACACTGATGCGTAGCTATTTCTACAAAGGTATTACAGTTTCTGCACATGGAGTAACCGCATACATGCTCCTTATCTCTCTTGCATAGTTTATTACATTTGTCACATTTAAATACTTCTTTGCAAGCTTCTGTATGGTTTCTTAAACATTCATTGTTGTAGCAATAACGGTTACAGTCCTTGCACAAAACTTTGCTTTTTGTAGTCAAGTCATGCTCGGGATGTTTGCAAATCGTACAAAGTGGTGCTTTCTTGCATTTGTGTACACGGTAATGACTGTAAGGGGTATCACACTTCGCACAATAAAAACGACTACCGTAAAGACCCTTTAAATTGTTTATAACATCAAAATGATTCCCGTTTTTATACAAATAAATCTTGGCTGTTTTTTCGGGGCCCTCGTATATGATTGTGTTGAAATTTTCTGCACAAATAATCTTTATCTGCACATCCAATAACTCCTCTGCCTTCTTAAAATTATCCAACGTAAAGCCATCGTTATAACAACCGCCCAACAGGTTGCAAAGTTTTTCGGCCAAATCAGTCTGCAATTTTCGACCTATACGTATGCTATGAGCATCGCTTTTGATCAATTTGTGGCCCAAAATCTCGTTTGTGACGTATGTTAAGCCCACTATAACTGCTCGAGCCCCGCATAAAGTGTCGGTATTTTTAATCTGGGTAATGCTTTTCTTGGTGCGACGGTCCTCTGCCAAATTTATAATTTTATGTCGGCCGCTACCCCTAGGTATCTTGAAAATTTGTATATCAAATATAGTATCTTCGACTTGAACCGACTCGTCAGAAGTTACAATGTTTTCGATATGAGCCAAGATATTATCCGTATTTAAATCTGTTTCAGTACCTGTTGATATGGGATGTTTAAAATTTTCATTACGAACAATTATACGAATTTTATCCCCTTTTTGAAAGCCGGCTCCTTCTTTAGCATCCTGTATACCTTTTTCTAATATCTTTGCTAAATCAATATTTAAATTACCTTTGCACTCTTCATAACGTAATTGAAACGAATTTAAATAAGTGTTAAATTTAGAAATAAAACGTTTACCTGTGGTAATTAAAGACCAGACCATGATGATCGCCTTGAGAACAACAACAACAACAACAACAACAACACTGGACACTAACAAATCACAACGTTCACAGTGAAAGTTATAGCGTGACGTACTCGTTGAAGGTTGACAGCAGAATGAATAGGGCTTCTATTAGGGCGTTCTTTTATACCTCTTTGTTGACCTTGAAACGTGCCAAATATTAGTGATTTTGAAAAACTAGGGCGAGTTTGTTTAAAGACACATCACTTAATAATAACATAACATTCAATTATTACATAAAACTGCTATTTGTCCTTATCTGTGTTATAGATTTAAATGAAATTGAAAAAAAAAGTTTGCCGTTTGCATAGCGAACTCCCCTATTTTGTGAGTTAAATGGACTCGTCCAACAGTACCAATACCTTAAATATGTTTGGATAGGTGTATATCCATCCCGATGACTAACATATCCCTGTAACTATTCTGTATAAACTTATATTTTTTGTTACTTATTATCTAACATTTTAAGTCGTAAATATATTGCAGTTTAGCTAAAAATCTTTTTCTTTACAATTCTAACATAATATTTGGCTTTGAACACATGTTACATAGTAAATAGAATGTTAGCTTCTTCCGGGAATTTGATAAATAAAAAACATATATTTTTTACAATTTTTATTATTACTCGTAAATACAAAACACATCTTTTACACTTTTTTTTTAATTATATACAGATACAAGTTTAGATATTAGAGTTTTTAATTGTTGTAAGATATTTTCGTTTGGGCAAGGCACTCCAAATAGATTCCAGTTAAATTGTCCAGCGGCCACAACTTTTCTAGTAAATTCATTAAATTTATAGTAAGTATTTTGACGGAAAAAGTAAATATGGCCATCAATCCATCGAAGTGCAAGAGAAATATCTTCAGGTATTCCCGGAAATATGTCTTTTATCCAGCCTCTTCTTACCTCGCTAGTAAAATCATTAGAAAATTCTATATATGACATATTGTTGTAAAATGTATAGGATTGCCCGGAATTTGATTGAAAAATAGCATTGATGTGGGCCTTCTTGGGTATATTAAGTGTAAAATTATCAATATATTGAATGCTAGGAAATGATGCTGAGAAATATTTGTTTGGTGGCACAATTGTAACCAAATCACCGGCTGTTGTTTGAAAAATGTGTTGTAAAGTGTATTGACGTAATTCTGCAGGAACATAATCAGCAAGAAGTTCAGGCTGAGATGGAATAATCATTTCGTTCAAGTCTAGTTTCCATATAAATTTATCGCGGGCGATATATAATCGGTAATTTGAAAACTCTGGAGCAGTGGCTAAAAACATAAAATCTGGAACAATATCACACAAATTTTTCGGTTGCTTACTAGGCCTTGGTCTTGTCGAACTAGTTGTTGGTCTTGACGTTGTCGAACTAGTTGTTGTTGGTGTATGTACCGTTGTATACCTTGAGCGGGTCGTTTGCTTACGAGTTGTTGTTGTTGAGCTAGTTGTTGTAAACTTTGGGTTTGGAGCATAGGTATTGTTAGGCCCACATAGATATTGTATTGCGTTTATATCATCCTTATGTAGACCACTAATCTTATGCTGATACATACTATACATGACAGCACTTTGTGTTCCACTATGACCGATTCCAAGAGCATGCCCAATTTCATGAACCAGTACCATAAGAAAACTTATACGGCCTTCAGGTATAGAGTCGTTTCCAAAATGCCAGGGCTTCGTTATATCTAAATGTATCTCTGTACAGGTGTCTGCGGGATGAGGAAAGTATGAATGTCCTAAAGCAGCACCTCCAACAAATCTAGTAGGACATTCGGCATCTCCCATACAATTTGCTCTAAAATGATGAGTTCCCCTAACCATAGTTATGGTTATATCTGGTGGCTCTAGCGTAGGATTTGTAACCATTGTGAATGTTAAGGTTGAAACATTTTGCCACGTCTGAAATGCCATTTCTGCGTCTTTTTGGGCCTTGGGCGTTCTTTGAGGAAAATACCATCGCAGGTGTTGTTTGTGCCATGGAGAAGCCACTATAAATTCGTTATCACTGTGGTGACAACGCGGACGACGCATCAATTTGATTGTTGCATTATTAAGCAAACCATCCACTGGTAAATTATACTTTTCTTGAAAGTTAATTATCAAAGTAGAGAAATCTGTACTATTATCGATCTGTTCATATTGATTTAGATAGGCAATAGCGTCTTTTTCCGAGAAATCATTGCAAAACACGCTTGCGAACGTTAGCATAAAAACTAATACGTCTATTCCCTTCAACATCGTGGCTGCGAATAATTTTAAAATATTAAGTAGCATGTATATACCCGGTTATTAGTATCTATTTGTTTTCAACAACGTTTTAGTCAGTAAGGTACTAGGGACATCTAGTTACTGTACTTTGTACTTTAAACAAAGAATAAAAATATTACAATATATTTTACTATTTTCTACTTTATATTGTTATATGGTACTAGATTATGTTCATCTTAAATTGGCTTAGTCATATAGACGCGAATATACCAAATGTGTATGCATTCAACGATGAATCACCGGTTGGACATTTCCTTTTAACACATCTCCCACGATATATAGCCGGAAACACGTGCACTTTGGAATTCTAGTTAATGTGAGATAAAATATATTCACACGAATGCCGGAAACATGTGCACATTCCGGTCTAGTTAATAATTAAGCCCGGCATGTGATGCATAAATGAATAGTCTTACGAAATATTGCGCAACATGGTTTAAGCGTGAGTTACGTCATAACAGCCTGTCTATTTAATGAACGAATACGTTTTGTACTACCAGTCTGCAGTCAACATTGCGAAAGTAACAACGGTTGTTTGTGCCCGTCAACGTTTACGAAAAGTAACAGTGAGTGTTTGTGCCAGTCAACATGTACGAAAAGTAACAGTGGGTGTTTGTGCTACAAGAACCTTGGCGATAAGGTGTTTGTTTGTGTTTGGGCTACAAAAATTAAAAACGTAAGTACTATTTTATATATTTTTTAGAGGTTTCATAGAACATTTTCTTCGTAGGTAGGTCATTTCAACAATGGGTTTAAAAAAAAACAATTACTTTAGAACATTACTTTTATTTATTTATTTCCTAGTATCTGTGCTACAGCAATAAAAATGTTTTTACGTAACTCTAGTAGAGATTCCGGAGCCTCCTCAAAATATGCTGCCGTTGATCTGTTTTTCTTAAAATCGTGATATATATCAACCATTTTTCTGTCTTCATCATTTTTACGCATGAACATTCCTTTTATCATAGTAAATTCTATTTGATGAGGTAGATGATGTTTTGTAATTGCGTCTGTTGGATCGTATATTATTTTATTATGCTCATTCCAGAAATGTGGTGTGATTGTAACTCCATTTGAGTAAAACTTTGTACCTACTACGACCTTTGTTGTTATTCCATATTGTTTTGCGACTTCATGCAATATTAAACTAGTCGGTAAACACGCGCCTGCGTAGTTGGCCCGAATAAATTCTTGCTCAATACATGTCTTAATTAAGTTTAACTGAATGTACTGTTTCATAAGATTGGCCATACGGCGATGTGTCTGCTTTGACTGTTATTCGATGAATGAACGCTTGCTGGTATTACTCAGAGTGTGTTAATGATGAAAGTGGTGGGGGTAATCAAGATTTTTTGTCTGTTTACAACTAATGTAATCAAGTTGACTAAAAGCGATAAATGCACCACTTTTACATTGATTCTTATGGAAGAACAAGCACAAATCTGCACATTTCAGAGGCCTTTTGAGCATAATGTTATACCATTTAATCTTCCGTCCGACCGAGGATATAACTTTGGTTGTTTACAGCTAATGTACTCAATTTTACTAAATGCGCTAAATCCCACACTTTTTTACATTGATTCTTATGGATGAACGTGTACCTTATACCCTAATTCAGCACTTTATTCTGTTTCAGATATTCCTACCGTTCACGCGTCGTTTAGATTCCTCTGGTTATGTGACATAATGTCTTATGATACAATATGTGAATCTGAAAAACCTTGCAGGTGTAAACGACTATTCCAAATGAACAATTGGAACGAAACTAGAACTGTGTCCATATCATGTGACACACGTCACTATTACGAAGAATCAAAAGAAGAAGCTGAGCAACGGTCAAACCACTAGGTTTTGTGAAAAAGGGACGATTTTGGTTGGCATATCCTAATCGCTTACTAAAGATGGAGGAAGCTTATCCAGACGTGCTTTTTGGATACTAATGTAATGTAAATAACAATATTTGTACATGTCTTTTTTTTTATATAAAGGTATCACAGTGTTGTATGTAAAACTTGTATTTTTTTTAATTATTTTTATACTTTCTGTATTCGTTTCTTGGTCTCTGTCTTAATATAAAGGCGTATAACTTGTGTATTTTTATACTTTGTGTATTCGTTTCTTGGTCTCTATGAAGGTGAAAGAAAAACGAGGGTGATTAGGAGCAGAGGGTAGCAGAGGGTAACAGAGGGTAACAGAGCGTACCAGAGGGTAGCAGAGGGTAACAGAGACACACAGAGGGTAGCAGAGGGTAGCAGACACACACACACACACACACAGTACGCGCTTCGTAGGTTAAGAATAGACGCTATCTTCACGTTGCGTAAAAGAAAAAGAAGAAGAATTGATGTTGCGTAAAAGAAGAAGAAGAATTGATGTTGCGTAAAAGAAGAAGAATTCGTAAAAGAAGAAGAATTAGGTTAGGTTAGGTTAGGTTCGGTTTGGTTAGGTTACGTTAGGTTAGGTCGAATCTGGGGAAATCTGTGTCAGGGGTCTGGGGAAATTTGCCATATTCACCATAGGGTAGCGAGCGGTTTTTCCCCAGAATCTGGGGAAAAAAGTGAACTGAAGTGACACCCTATCTACTCACACACACACGCGCAAATACACTCTTCACCTCTCGACTCCTACACATTAGTCGCCACTTACGACAGGCAAGGCCTTCTTGCCTCGGTCGTCTTCTTATCTCTGCAAGCTGAACGGACACACACATTCACACACACACACGAACGCACACACGCAAACACACACGCGCAAATACACTCTTCACCTCTCGACTTCTACCCATTAATGGCCTCTTACGACAGGCATGGCCTTCTTGCCTTGGCCGTATTCTAATCTCTGCGAGCCGAACGGACACACACATACATTCATACACACTCACACACACACGCACACACGCACACACACACATACACTCTTCACCTCTCGACTCCTACCCATTAGTCGCCACTTAAGACAGGCAGGGCCTTCTTGCCACGGCCGTGTTCTTATCTCTGCGAGCCGACTGGACACACACACACTCACACACACACATACATACACACTCACACACGCACGCACACAGACACACACACATACACACTTCACCTCTCGACTCCTATCCATTATTCTCCTCTTACGACAGGCAGGGACTTCTTGCCATGGCCGTGTTTTTATCTCTACAAGCCGAACGGACACACACACACGCACACACAAACACACGCACACAATAACACACGCACACACGCACACGCTCACACTCTTTACCTCTCAACTTCTATCCATTAGTCGCCACTTAAGATAGGCAGAACCTACTTCCCTCGGCCGTATTCTTATCTCTGTAAGCCAACCGGACACACACACATATACACACACACTCACACACGTACACACACACGCATACACGCTCACACACATAGACTCTTCACCTCTCGACTCCTACCTATTAGTCGCCTCTTACGGCATTCAGGGACTTCTTGCCACGGCCGTGTTCTTATCTCTGCGAGCCGAACGGACACACACACACACTCACACACACACACGCACGCACACACGCACACACACACACACATACACTCTTCACTTCTCGACTCCTACCCATTGTTCTCCTCTTACGACAGGCAGGGACTTCTTGCCACGGCCGTGTTTTTATCTCTGCAAGCCGAACGGACACACACACACACGCACAAACAAACACACGCACACAGGAACACACGCACACACGCACACGCACACACTCTGCACCTCTCGACTTCTATTCATTATTCTCCTCTTACGACAGGCAGGGAGTTCTTGCCACGGCCGTGTTTTTATCTCTGCAAGCCGAACGGACACACACACACACGCACACACAAACACACGCACACAGGAACACACGCACACGCAATCACTCTCCACCTCTCAACTTCTATCCATTAGTCGCCACTTAAGACAGGCAGAACCTTCTTCCCTCGGCCGTATTCTTATCTCTGTAAGCCTGATGGACACACATACATACACACACACACACCTACACACGTAAACACACACGCATACACGCACACACACATAGACTTTTTACCTCTCGGGTCCTACCTATTAGTCGCCTCTTACGACGGGCAGGGCCTTCTTGCCTCGGCAGTGTTCTTATCTCTGCAAGCCGAACTAACACACACACATACTCACACACGCACACACACACACACACATACATACACTCTTCACCTCTCGACTTCTACCTATTAGTCGCCTCTTACGACAGGCAGGGCCTTCTTGCCACGACCGTGTTCTTATCTCTGCGAGCCGAGCGAACACACACACAGTCACACACACACACACACACACACACACACACACACACACATACACTCTTCACCTCTCGACTCCTACCTTTTAGTCGCCTCTTACGAGAGGCAGGGCCTTCTTGCCCCGGCCGTATTCTTATCTCTGCAAGCCGAACGGATACACACACTTACACACACACGCACGCACACACGCATACGCACACGCACACGCACACACTTTCCACCTCTCGACTCCTATCCATTAGTCGCCTCTTAAGACAGGCAGGGCTTTCTTGCCACGGCCGTGTTCTTATCTCTGCGAGCCGAGCGAACACACACACAGTCACACACACACACACACACACACACACACACACACACACACACACACACACACACACACACACATACACTCTTCACCTCTCGACTCCTACCTTTTAGTCGCCTCTTACGAGAGGCAGGGCCTTCTTGCCTCGGCCGTGTTCTTATCTCTGCAAGCCGAAGGGACACACACACATACTCACACACGCACACACGCACACACACACGCACACACGCACACACACATACACTCTTCACCTCTCGACTCCTACCTATTAGTCGCCTCTTACGATAGGCAGGGCCTTCTTGCTTCGGTCGTGTTCTTATCTCTGCAGGCCGAACTAACACACACACATACTCACAAACGCACACACACACACACACACATACACTCTTCACCTCTCGACTCCTACCTTTTAGTCGCCTCTTACGAGAGGCAGGGCTTTCTTACCCTGGCCGTATTCTTATCTTTGCAAGCCGAACGGATACACACACTTACACAGACACGCACGCACACACGCAAACACACACGCACACACTTTCTACCTCTCGACTCCTATCCATGAGTCGCCTCTTAAGACAGGCAGGGCCTTCTTGTCACGGCCGTATTCTTATCTCTGCAAGCCAAACGGACACAAACATATACACATACACTCACACACGCACACACACACGCACAGACGCACACACACACACACATACACTTTTCACCTCTCGACTCCTACCCATTAGTCGCCACTTACGACGGGCAAGGCCTTCTTGCCTTTGTTGTATTCTAATCTCTGCGAGCCGAACGGACACACACATACATTCACACAAACTCACACACACACGCACACACGCACACACACACATACATTCTTCACCTCTCGACTCCTACCCATTAGTCGCCACTTACGACAGGCAGGGCCTTCTTGCCTCGGTCGTATTCTTATCTCTGCAAGCTGAACGGACACACACACTCACATACACACGCACGCACACACGCACGCACACACGCGCAAATACGCCCTTCACCTCTCGACTCCTACCCATTAGTCGCCTCTTACGACAGGCAGGGCCTTCTTGCCACGGCCGTGTTCTTATCTCTGCCAGCCGACCGGACACACACACACTCACACACACATATACATACACACTCACACACGCACGCACACAGACACACACACATACACTCTTCACCTCTCGACTCCTACCCATTAGTCGCCACTTAAGACAGGCAGAACCTTCTTCCCTCGGCCGTATTGTTATCTCTGTAAGCCTAAAGGACACACACACATACACACACACACTCACACACGTACACACACACGCATACACGCACACGCACATAGACTCTTCACCTCTCGACTCCTACCTATTAGTCGCCTCTTACGATAGGCAGGGCCTTCTTGCCTCGGTCGTATTCTTATCTCTGCAAGCTGAACGGACACACACACTCACATACACACGCACGCACACACGCACACACACACGCGCAAATACACCCTTCACCTCTCGACTCCTTCCCATTAGTCGCCTCTTACGACAGGCAGGGCCTTCTTGCCACGGCCGTGTTCTTATCTCTGCGAGCCAACCGGACACACACACACTCACACACACACATACATACACACTCACACACGCACGCACACAGACACACACACATACACTCTTCACCTCTCGACTCCTATCCATTATTCTCCTCTTACGACAGGCAGGGACTTCTTGCCATGGCCGTGTTTTTATCTATGCAAGCCGAACGGACACACACACACGCACACACAAACACACGCACACAGGAACACACGCACACACGCACACGCAAACACTCTCCACCTCTCGACTTCTATCCATTAGTCGCCACTTAAGACAGGCAGAATCTTCTTCCCTCGGCCGTATTCTTATCTCTGCGAGCCGACCGGACACACACACACTCACACACACACATACACACACACACTCACACACGCACGCACACAGACACATACACTCTTCACCTCTCGACTCCTATCCATTATTCTCCTCTTACGACAGGCAGAACCTTCTTCCCTCGGCCGTATTCTTATCTCTGTAAGCCGAACGGACACACACACATATACACACACACTCACACACGTACACACACACGCATACACGCTCACACACATAGACTCTTCACCTCTCGACTTTCACCCATTAGTCGCCTCTTACGACATTCAGGGACTTCTTACCACGGCCGTGTTCTTATCTCTGCGAGCCGAACGGACACACACACAAACACTCACAAACGCACACACACACGCACACACGCACACACACATACACTTTTCACCTCTCGACTCCTACCTATTAGTCGCCTCTTACGATAGGCAGGGCCTTCTTGCTTCGGTCGTGTTCTTATCTCTGCAGGCCGAACTAACACACACACACACACTCACAAACGCACACACACACGCACACACGCACACACACACATACACTTTTCACCTCTCGACTCCTACCCATTAGTCGCCTCTTACGACAGCCAGGGCCTTTTTGCCACGGCCGTGTTCTTATCTCTGCGAGCCGAGCGGACACACACACACAGTCACACACACACACACACACACACACACACACACACATACACTCTTCACCTCTCGACTCCTACCTTTTAGTCGCCTCTTACGAGAGGCATGGCGTTCTTGCCCCGGCCGTATTCTTATCTCTGCAAGCCGAACGGATACACACACGCACGCACACACACACACGCACACGCACACACTTTCACCTCTCGACTCCTGTCCATTAGTCGCCTCTTAAGGCAGGCAGAGCCTTCTTGCCTCGGCTGTGTCTTTAACTCTGCAAGCCGAACGGACACACACACACATACTCACACACGCACACACACACACGCACACACGCACACACACATACACTCTTCACCTCTCGACTCCTACCTATTAGTCGCCTCTTACGACAGGCAGGGCCTTCTTGCCACGGCCGTGTTCTTATCCCTGCGAGCCGAGCAGACGCACACACACAGTCACACACACACACACACACACACACACACACACACACACACACACATACACTCTTCACCTCTCGACTCCTACCTTTTAGTCGCCTCTTACGAGAGGCAGGGCGTTCTTACCCCGGCCGTATTCTTATCTCTGCAAGCCGAACGGATACACACACTTACACAGACACGCACGCACACACGCACACACACACGCACACACTTTCCACCTCTCGACTCCAATCCATTAGTCGCCTCTTAAGACAGGCAGGGCCTTCTTGCCACGGCCGTATTCTTATCTCTGCAAGCCAAACGGACACACACACACATACACACACACTCACACACGCACACACACACGCACACACGCACACACACACACACACACATACACTCTTCACCTCTCGACTCCTACCCATTAGTCGCCACTTACGACAGGCAAGGCCTTTTTGCCTTGGTCGTATTCTTATCTCTGCAAGCTGAAGGGACACACACATTCACACACACACGCACGCACACACACACACACACGCGCAAATACACTCTTCACCTCTCGACTTCTACCCATTAATGGCCTCTTACGGCAGGCATGGCCTTCTTGCCTTGGCCGTATTCTAATCTCTGCGAGCCGAACGGACACACACATACATTCACACACACTCACACACAAACGCACACACGCACACACACACATACACTCTTCACCTCTCGACTCCTACCCATTAGTCGCCTCTTACGACAGGCAGGGCCTTTTTGCCACGGCCGTGTTCTTATCTCTGCGAGCCGAGCGGACACACACACACAGTCACACACACACACACACACACACACACACATACACTCTTCACCTCTCGACTCCTACCTTTTAGTCGCCTCTTACGAGGGGCAGGGCGTTCTTACCCCGGCCGTA